>NW_017731804.1:1379572-1382779 GCF_001890085.2 Hipposideros armiger | reverse complement strand
CCCCTGTGGCAGTGGGTTGCCATGGGCTACTGTGTGTAGCCAGCAGCCGCAGTGAGCGGCCGTCCAGAAGCCGGCGACTGATGTGCCTCTCCCGGGAAGAGGGCAATGATGGTGCCAACTTGGGCCAGTGAAGCAACGTCCTCCACAACTAGACTGAAGAACAAAAAGACTGCAACTTGTCTGTTCCCCTTCCCCCAATTCCCCAGCACTGTTCCCAACCCCCCAATTCGCCAATAAAAAAAATCTAAAAAAAACAAACAAAAAAACTGCATCCCCAATCTGTCTGGGTGCTGATGACACAGAGAACTTCATTAGGAGAACCAACTCTCCATCCATAGTATACGTACCCACTGGCGGGGTTCATGCATTTCCCAGAATTTCAATAGTGTTCTTAAGGAAAAAGACCAACATTGATATTATGCTTCAATGAAACTTTTCTCTTTTACCACGTGTCTGTAAGCCCTGTAATTATAAATATGTAGACTTGCACTGCCTACAATGGTAGTCACACCACATGTGGTTATTTACACTGAAATTAAAATGAAGGAATTGAGATTCTTAGTCACACAAACCACATTCCTAGTGCTCATGAGTCACATGTGGCCCGAGACTGTCAGATGGGGATATCAGAGAGATAGAAAACTCACATCACACAGAAAAACACTATCAGATGGTACTGACACTGACACTCAACAACGTTTAGTGGCTAAAGTTTTAAAAATTATAATTTTTACGAGGTATGACAATTAAGTTTGCGAACTTGTTACAACGATGTTGCTAACCTTTTTTTTTTTTTTTTACTATCAGAGGGATTATTCATTATGAATTTGTACCAACTGGACAAACAGTTAAGCAAGTTTATTATTTGGAAGTGCTGAAAAGGCTGTGTGAAAAAGTTAGACGACCTGAAATTTTCGCCAACAATTCATGGCTCTTGCATCACGACAATGCACCAGCTCACATAGCACAGCCTGTGAGAGAGTTTTTAGCTAGTAAACAAATAACTGTATTGCAACACCCTCCCTACTCAGCTGATCTGGCCCCCAATGACTTCTTTCTTTACCCAAAGATAAAGGAAACACTGAAAGGAAGACATTTTGATGACATTCAGGACATCAAGGGTAATACGACGACAGCTCTGATGGCCATTCCAGAAAAAGAGTTCCAAAATTGCTTTGAAGGGTTGGCTAGGAGCTGGCGTTGGTGCATAGCTTCCCAAGGGGAGTACTTAAAAAAAAAAAAAGGTGACCATTGTGATATTCAGCAAGGAGGTATGTAGCACTTTTTCTAGGATGAGTTCGCGAACTTAATTGTCTGGTCTCATATGTAAATAATTGTGATACCAGAGTTCTCATCCTAAACTTTTGTGAGGTATTGCAGTTGTTGCTGCTGCTGTTGGATTTGGTTAAAAAGATGGATAGGTAAGCGGAAAGGAAGTGGATTTTGGAGCTGGGCAGTCCTGGGTTCAAATCGCCTTATCAGTTGTCATCTCTGAGTCTGTTTCTCTATCCGGAAAGTTGGGCGAAGAACATTTGTTTTGAAAGGGCTGTATGAGGATTCAGTGAGCTCATATCTCTAAAATACCCAGCCTGCAGTGTGGGCATCGGAGGGACCCTGCGATAATTACTCTTGGTTTTATAATAAAAGTTTGCTCCCTCCAGGCAAATTTTCATAAAATTTCAAGCTGGCAACATGGGAATGTCCTCATTCATTTTGATAAATATTTTAATTATCCTATTTGCACATGTCTGAAGTTATCTTTAAGTGAACTATCTTGAAGGAGGCAAAGGAGTTGATTTCCATCTTATTCTCCTCTTGGTTCAGTCTCTAAGATACTTTACTGAAAAGGAATTAGAGGAAATTAAACTAAACCTAGATTTTAGTATTCAGTGTTGGGAGACATTATTAGAGACCCACAAAATGTTATAAACCAGGACCAGAGCCCACCCCTAATTTCTCTCTGTGAAGGTCATTGAGAATCATTTCTAGAAGAGTCTTTTGAGATGCTTTTTAAAAATGAGAAGAAAACTCATCCAGCAACGAGTTTCCTTAGAGGTGTCAGTCAGCCCATGTTTACCTCCCTCCACTGACAAGCGTCTGGGCCTGAAGAAGCGCCCGGCAGAACTCGGCTACCTCTGCTCCTGTCCTCCCAGGGGCACCGACGCTCATGGGAAGGCCGGCTTCACATTCAGGCTCTGCCTCCCCTTAGCTGAGAACTCATTAAGGACCATTTTGAAACCGAGGATCCCTATGACTTTGATTAAGTTTAGTTTTAACTCCTAGCTCTAGAAATCACATCCCTCTCTATACACAGCCCTCAGAGACCCAGGCTTTCCCCAGATAATCAGCAACCCCCGAGTGGCCGGGAGATGACCGATGGTCACACCGGGGGAGCCGGACCTCTGGCAGCTAAAGGTAATATCTTGACCTAAGTTCTAAGCCCTGGGCTGGAACGGCACCCTGGCTGTTTTCCCGTGAGACCTGACAGAAGGACATGGGAGCAGACCTCAGATTGTCCTCAAGACAGTTCTGAAGAAATGATTTATTATCCTCATTTCGCCTCCAACCAATCGGCTCCCAGCACGCCCCTGAACCCCTAACCCATGGTATCAAGATTTTGCCCTATGTAATCTGTAACCTACACACCACTGGGGAGGCGGGTCTTTAGAGCACAAGCCCCCTGCCTCTGGATTGGCCAATTCAATATGAAACCATTTTTCTTTCTACACTGTAAACCCCTGTGTTTGCATTTCTTTGAGCCAGTGCACACAGGCAGGCAGACTCGGAAATACTGGGGTCCTGGTAACCATTTCCTTAATTCTTACAGATCCTGTCGGCATCCACTCCATATGTCGAAGAGAAGAAGGCAGGTTCCACAAGGCGGTCTTTTGGGGATTAGGCCAGGAATTTAAAGAAGCAAACAAAACTCCCTTGTGACACCAAGAAAGTTTAGAAACTACCCTGTTCTAGCTCTCCAACAGCAAAACAGCAAAAGCGGCACAGACTACCAGTAAGGCAATTCCAGCCATCTTCTTGTCTTCATTCTTTTTAATGCATTAATCTGGGTTTGCCTGGACAGCTGCCTCTGCCCCCAGTTTTTTTTTTTTTTTTCGCTCACGCTGGCTGCTGGCTACATATGGTAGCCCATGGCAACCCACTGCCACAGGGGCTGCAGCCTACGCCGTCGCCGGCGACTCACGGCAGCCC
>NW_017731804.1:1322913-1379561 GCF_001890085.2 Hipposideros armiger | reverse complement strand
GAGCTGTTGTTCAGCATCTTAGCTGTAGAGGGCAGTGTCAATGCCCTCATATGTGGGATCCGATCCGGGGCCCTCTGGTGTCCCAAGCGAGTTCTTAACCATCGCGCCACTCGGCCGGCCCTGCCCCCAGTTTTGAATTATGAAATGTACCCATGGAGATTTCCAATCCAGAACTACCCCATCCCGCCCTGAACACCTCAGAGGTAAAAGACTTTTGTGGTCATCAAAATCTGATCTTTTATCTTAAGACTTTATGCGGGAGGGTAAGATGATGACAAATTTGAATAAATACAAGGTCTGACAATTGAGTTCCCGAACTTGTTGCAATAATGCTGCTAACCTTTTTCTTTTTAATATCAGAGGGATTATTCATTATGAATTTGTACCAACTGGACAAACAGTTAAGCAAGTTTACTGTTTGGAAGTGCTGAAAAGGCTGTGTGAAAAAGTTAGACGACCTGAACTTTTTGCCAAAAATTCATGGCTCTTGCATCACAACAATGCACCAGCTCACACGGCACTGTCTGTGAGGGAGTTTTTAGCCAGTAAACAAATAACTGTATTGCAGCACCCTCCCTACTCACCTGATCTGGCCCCCCAGTGACTTCTTTCTTTACCTGAAGATAAAGGAAATATTGAAAGGAAGACATTTAGATGACATTCAAGGCATCAAAGGTAATATGATGACAGCTCTGATGGCCATTCCAGAAATGAGTTCCCAAATTGCTTTGAAGGGTGGACTAGGCACTGGTGTCAGTGCATAGCTTCCCAAGGGGAGTACTTCGAAGGTGACCATAGTGACATTCAGCAATGAGGTATGTAGCTTTTCATCTAGGATGGGTTTGTGAACTTAATGGTCTGAATTTGTAGTCAATAATATTGTCATAACTATGTATGATGTCATATTGGTACTACATTTGTTGGGGTGATAGATGGGAGGGTGTTGGGGGACAGGGTGAAAAAGGTGAAGAGATTAAGAAGTACAAACTGGTAGTTACAAAATAATCAGGGGGATGTAAATACCAGACATAATAAATTTTAACACAAAGGCTATAACAAGAGACGAAGAAGGACTCTGTTCCTTCCCTTTTCTTCTCTCTCCTCTCCTCCCCTTCTCTTTCTCCCCTCCTTTTCTCTCCCCTCCCCTCCCCTCCCTTCCCCTCCCTTTCTTCTCTCCCCTCCCCTTCCCTCCCTCCCCTCCAGTGTGAAGGAGCAGGGGCAGGAGGGCAGGCTCAGGGAGGGTGAGGGGGATTTAGGCTGTGACAGGACAGTGGCCTTCACACGGGTTGAGTGATGCACACTGGGAGGTTTGGGAACAGGACCTGACTCAGTTTGCCAGGGGCTCCCTGGCTGCTGATTTGAGGATGAGCTGAGCCGGGCAGGACTGGACCCAGGAAGACTGGTTAAGAGGCTCTCGCAGCCACGCAAGCAAGGATGCCCCAAACAAGGGTCTTCTCTAATCACCTCCCATTGCAGCCAGTCCACGCTCTCTATGGTCTAATATGATCAGTGGCTTCTTGGATAAAAGAAAACCCTGCAGTGGCCCCACATCGCCCACATGATGCTCCCTGCACGGGTGATGGCTGACCCTGACCAGGCCTCCACCTCCCTGTTCAGCCTTATAGCCTGGCACCTCCCCTCACCAGCTCAATTCTGGTGCCACTTTCCCCAAATTCTAACTCAAATGATGGTCAAAAAGGCCACCTTTGGTCAGCAGCAGACCTGTGTGCTCGGTGTCTCTGGTGACAGGTCAGGGTCAGCAGATGTTGTGCCCAGGGTCAGAATGGATGCTCTGCAGGAAACACTGCGATGAAGAAAGCAATGCAGGGCTGGGAAGGGAGAGGGGAGCAGGCAGGGGTGAGGATAAAGGAGGCTGGGAGCAGGGGAGGGAGACGGGCAAATTCAGGCTGGGAGAGCTGGCCAACACAAGAGCAGCTGGGAGCTGAGGGGCTCTGGTGGGCACCATAGCATCACCACAGTTGGCCTGAACAGTCTTTTATTTTTTTAAATTGCTTATCAGCAATTGAAAATTTAAAAATCTGTACAAAATGTGAATTGCTGATGTCTTTTGAAGGCTCAGAATTGAGGTCACTCGGGCTGCTCTCCTGCATGGTGACAATTAGCTGGAGCTGAGGGATGGCTGTCCCCTGCACACAGGCTTGCTTGGAGGTTTCCCAGGGCCTGTCTGTCCTGTTTCACAGTTGCCCAACCCAGGCCTGACCCACACAGAGCCCAGCATCACCCGATCATGTGTGTCTCCTGTCCTGTGTCACTGCTAACCCTGTCCCAGCCTCCTTGGCATGCGTCTGCTGCTTCCTTATCTGGTGCTGTGGTCTGACTGTGTGCGCCCCCACCCCCACATTCATATGTTGAAATCATAGTGCCTGATGTGATGGTATTAGGAAGTGGGCCTCTGGGATGTGCTGAGGTCATGTTGGTGGGGCCCTTGTGATGGCATTGGTCTCCTTATAAAAGAGGCCCCACAAAGCTCCCTTCCTGTGAGGACAGGAAGATAGCACCGTGTATGACCCAGGAATAGCCCCTCACTTGACCATTCTGGCACCTTGACCTTGAACTTCCAGCCTCCATAGCCATGAGGAATAAATTTCTGTTGTTTATAAGCCACCCAGTCTGAAGTATTTCGTGATGGCCACCAGAGCAGACTAAGACACCTGGCAAAATATACATCCTTTAAGACCCAACTCAGAATCCCCCCACTCTGTGGGGTCCTCTAGGACCCCCTGGGGACTCACCCTTCACTCTAAAGCACTCTGCTGTGACTGTGTGTGCGCGCGCGCACACACACACACACACACACACACACACACACACACACACACACCATCTTATTCCCATCTGTATACCCAGCTCCGAGCACCACATCTGTCGTAGTGGGGACCATACTTTTAGAGGAAATGGACTTGAGTTAAATGAATAAACACCTTGCAGGGTGACAAAATCTAAGAGTTTCTCATTGGCAAGAGACTCCAACTGCTAGAAACTTTCAAGGTTTAGCAATAACAGAGGGGACCTTGGTGCTCCTTCTGCTCCTGGTTTTCCTCAGAGCAGTGTGGCCGTGTGCCCCCATCACACAGCTGGTGTCAAACCACACGTGGCACACACAGGCATCTCAAAGACATTCCCCAGGCAAGCCGCCCAGTTTCGATCAACACATACATTTATTTTCGCTACAACTCAGTGCACATGCTGCTTCTATACCGTCTGTCGGGAAGCACGTGAGTGAACTGGTGTCCGGTGGAGGGACATGGAGTAGACGGAGGTGAGCTTGTTGTGAGAGACACAGCCAGATGGCAATTCTACTGTCACGAGCAATTGCACGGCCTGGAGACTGTAGGAGAGTGTGGCCAGGGCAGCGGCGAGCGGTACACCTCCTAGAGCGATGGGAGGCGAGTGGCCAGGTGAACAGCAAGACAGCTCTTTCAGACACTGGAAGACACGGCTAACTGCATGCGGGCTGCTCCGTGGTCACCACTGACTGTCCAAGAGCTGTGTCCGCCTTTGAACCCTTTGAGGGGGTCTGCATTTCTCCTATTCTAAGGTGGCCTGCAAACCTAGACCCTCACAGTAAAACTGTAGATGTATATTCATAGTTTGCTGTTTGCAAACCCTCTCTATGCATGTAACTTAATCTGTCACCACAACAGCTCCCTGCTTAGAGCAGGACAGGGAATATCATTTGCTCAAGGTTACCTGGCTGGGATGTCACTGGTTTTGAGCTCATGTTTATAAGTCCAGGACCAGTACTGTTTGTGCAGCCCTTGCCAGGCTCACCAGGACAGACCCAAAGCAGCCAGCCCATGACAGTGGAGGAGCTGGGGGGGGGGCACCACACTTCCTGCCCGCCTCCATGTTCCTTGGCTGAGGCTAGCAGTTGGTACACGGCTGGTGCCGGCTGGTGGCCCTTTGTCCTGCTCTGCCATCTGGCATTCTGCCCTTCTTGCTCACAATCTTCTCTTCTGCCTGGGTGGCTGTCCCTGCCGCTCCTGTCTGGCAGGACCCAAGAGGCAGAGGGTTGGCTGCGAGGTCCTGGGCATCGTCAGCTTCCAACGAGGCTGAGGTGGTTCTGTTCTCCTGGAAGTCTGTCCTCCTCTGCCTTTGTCTGCAGGACCCCTCAGCCCTCCTGTCGTGGAGTCCCACTACCATTAATGACATGGGCTCCCGCTGTCCAGAGGGGAAACGCTGGGGCCTCCAGTTCCCTTTTTAGTCTCCATTCTGTCCTGGAACCTGGCTCGGCCTATACTTTGTATGATTCTGGGATTCGTTCTGGAGAGCCAGGCTGTGTTAGCAGACAGGGAAGGAACAGGCAGCTCTGGTCACATACAGAAGCCCCTGTCCATCCTAGTAGTGCTAGGGACAAAAAGAAGCCTAGGACAGAGAGATATGGGCCAGATGTGGCAGCCTAGGCAGGCTTTGGCCAGGTTATAGTGACACTTGAAACCATGTTAAAGAATTTGGGGGCCAGCCGAGTGGCTCGTTGGTTAAGAGTTGGCTTGGGACACCAGCTCTGAGCAGCAGGGCCCCGGTTCGGATCCCACATGAGGGCCAGTGACACTGCACCCTCTACAGCTAAGATGGTGAACAACAGCTCGACCTGGAGCTGGGCTGTCTTGAGTCGCTGGCCACGCGTAGGCTGCGGTGAAGCTGCTGTGGGTTGCCATAAGCTACCGTGAGTGGCCAGCAGCCAGCATGAGCTGCCAAGAGCCACCGTAAGCAGCTGTCCAGTGGCGGCGACTGATCTGCCTCACCTGGGAAGAGCGCAATGATAATACCAACATGGGCCAGTGAAGCGACGTCCTCCACAACTAGACTGAAGAACAAAAGGACAGCAACTTATCTGTTCCCCTTCCCTGATTCCTCAATGCTGTTCCCCTCGCCCTATTTCCCAATAAAATCTTTAAAAAAAAAAAGAATTTGGGGAAATCATGGGGTGATGTGTTAGTTATGTGTAGCAAAGTAACAGATTACCCCCAAACTTAGAGCTTACACACTGAACATTCACGATCTCACCCAGTTTCTGAGGTTCAAGGATCCAGAAGCAGTTTAGCCGGGTGGGGCTGGCTCAGAGCCTCACCTGAGGTTGCTATCATGTGTCTTCTGGCACTTTGATCAGCTGAGGCCCAACTGGAGCTGAGGACCAACTTCCAGGATCATTCTGGAAGCCTCTTTGTGGGCCTCTCCATGGGGCTGCTCTGTAAAGAGCAGCTGTAACCCCCAGAGCACAAAAGAGGGAGTCTGAGAGAGCCTCAGTTAGAAGCCATGGTGTCTTTTATAACCTAATCTTGGAAGTGACATTCCGTCATTTCTGCCAAAACCTACTGGTCACACAGAGCGACTCTGACATGCTGTGGGATGGGTTAACTAAAACGCTCAAAAAGAAAACCTGGGGAACGAGGCGTCCACAGAGGTTTGAAAGAGCTCAGAGCTTATTCCTGAGAATGTCGGAGCCCTGAAGACATGACAACCTCTGACTGACCTTGAGCTCTGCACAAGTAGGAAGTGAAGGCTAAGGCAGAGTTTCAAGCTGCTTGGGTGAGGAAGGAATGCTCCAACATACACACACAGCATCCCAGCAGAAACCACTGATTTCATGCTCTTAAGTTAACCTCTGTCCAGTTATTAGCTGACCACTAAGCTAACTGAGTAGGAACTTCAGGGGCTGGCAAGGGGGAGTAACTGCTAATGAGTAGAAGCTTTATTTGAGGTGATGAAAATCTTCGGGAATTTGATAGTGGTGATGGTTATACAACCTTGTGATTTTATTAAGAACTACTGAATTGTGCATATTAAAAGGGGGACTATTATGATATGTGAATTATATCTCGATAAAAAATTAAAACTACTAAAAAAAATATATATATATATATATATATATATATATATATATATATATATATAAAATCTTAGCTCTATTATCATTTTCTCCATCTTCTTCCAGATCTTCAGATTAAGTTAGTAATCCTTTTCTGTGACCCCACAATTTCTTGTAAATGTTTTGATAATTATGTACATCAGTTTTTTTCAGTCTTATTCTCCTTTACCAGACTATGAGCTCTTTGAGGGCAAGGCACAGTTCTTATTTACCTTGTAATTGCCAAAAGTTAACACAGTATCTAGAACATTAGAGGAGCTCAGTCAGTAGTGGATGAACGAATAAAGAGAATGAGCTATTGAAGAGAAAACGATCTTGTCCTGAGGGATCCTTGCTTGTTTTAACTTGGGTTCCTTGCAAAACCAGACTCTGAATGGGGATTTTTCCTGAAGGAAGTTTATGGGGGTGGAGGGGAGCATGTCCTGAGTTTGGATGGATGTGGGGGAGTGAAGGCAGGACACTTGTGGAGAGGTAGTTTTCCCTCAGTGCAATCACAACAAAGGCCTCAGCCAGTCCTTGGGGAACTGGATGATTTTTCAGTGCTGTCCTGCCTTAGGGGCTGAGGGTCCAGTTGCTTATCCCCTCCTGGTCAGGCAGTCCCTTGGGAGAAAGCATGACCTCAGGCCAAGCAGCTCTGGCTGTCAGCCTCCCACAGTGCAGCAGCTCAGGGAATGAATGTGTGCCTCAGTCCTAAAGAGAGATGTGGGCACCATGGCACTTAGCACACTGCTCAGTTCTGACACAGTTTGGCCGTTTGTACTGAATCAGTAAGGGATCCCCTGAAGGAGGTGGGATAAGAGGCAAAGCATGAGTGACACAGAGATCAGACCATTTGATTTTGCCTTGAGTCTTCTTCCTGCTAACTGTACTGCTTGGCTCAGAATTTATCTTCTCCAATCCTGTTTCTCCTTTCATGGAGGGGGCTATTCATACTCAAACACTGAACAAGTCGTTGGTGTGCTGGGATAATGTGGGAATGGGGTCAAAGTTGAATGCTCTATGGCCAGGAAGGAAATCCAGTATCTATGAGGCCTGGGTGGCCAGCCACACTCTGCTCCCTCCACCAAGCACACCCAGGATATCCACATTTCTGCTGGAAGATTACAAAAAAGGTCTAGCTGCCTCTCCCTGCTACTGAGAAACTGGTCAACTGTGTTTTGAGTTAGTTGGACCCTGGTAAGGATTTTCCATCAGGTGGACATTTTTGTTCTTTTTTCTGACAGCGGTCAATGAGGAATCATAGAGGAAGAAAAGTATGTCATTTCTCACCCTGTATCAAATGGGTTAGTGACTTGTTAGGAAGGGGGAAAAAATTAGTCAATGGTCTATAGTACATCACCGAGTACTATGGAGAAGTCTGGAACTCAGACATGTGCAGAACCCTGGGTGATGATTGCAACCCCTGCATTCAAGCAGATGGCTTCTCAAAGGGCCAGGCTGGACCAGGAAACTTACCACCATCACAGCGGGGAGGGGAGGTTCATGTAGTTTGCAAAAGCATATCATGCTTTCTCTCCACAGGAAGCATTTGTACAAAATTCTTGTCTGTTGCAAATATGCAGAAAATGGCATGACAGAGTGTTTTAGGGAACAAAGGTTTAAAAAAACATTTGGGAAGTGGCTTTGGGAACAAGTGGCTCTGTGGTGTTCAGGTTACTCGTCAGAAGTTTTTATCTCTATCGGCTGCATTTGGCGTTAATTTACACACTGGTCTCTAAGAAAGCCTTCAGCTAAGGAATGCTGTGCCCTCCTGCTCTGAATGAGTGTTCCAAAACCACTGGTCGGGAGACTCAGCCTGAGATGGCAAGATGATAGCAGGCTCCAAAGAACGTCTGAGGTTTGCTCTGAAGTTAAAATCACCTGGATTTTTTTGACAACTGTTGTTGGACATGGACACGTCACCGAAGGTGATGACAAGAATATTTGTCCTCTCTGAGACTCCAGTGATGCCCAAACTTTCCTTTAAAGCCTAGAGTAAGGAGTTACATAAACAGCTGCTTTCACAGGACATGTTCCCCTGGGGTAGGTAAGGAGACAGCGTCTTTCCTAAGACGTTATCTGATGTTTCTGGGACTTAATTACAGGCTCACCCTGAACAGCAGGCGCTGTGACTGACAGCCCCAAACCCTCCAGCGCTCACATCCCAAGCTGCCGCTGAAGGGACTCTGCAGATGAAAGCAAATGTACTCACATCTCCGGCAGCAGCATTCCTCAAGGTTTGTCAGCTTAGACTATGAATACACATTATATCCTCGAGTGGCAGCAGCAGTTAGGAGTATGGATTTCAGGAGCAATTAATAGTCTACAGGTTAAGACTTTACTTACGGACAAGGAACATGAAAATAATTTATATTGTCTATTTATTCAATGTGTGTGTGGTTCATATATATATATATATATATATATTTGTAAATTTATATAAATTATAATATCTTAATGAAACGTGTCTTTTGCCCACTGACTCTTCCTAATGAATGACTTCCTGCTCTTTGAGTCCACTTGGGCTCTTAGAAAACCATTGCTCCCAAGGGTTCTCGCCTCCTTAGCCTCAGCGGCTGGAAAGTTTTAGCTGCTTCCTTTCTCTCAGCCTGGCCTTGTGTGACAAGCGGATTCAGTTCTGCCACCTCTAACAGCTTCTTATACCTCTCGCCTTTAGGTCTCTGAGACACAGCATGACGTGGGTGCTAATGGCACACACTCCAGTGGGAGACGGCATGATTTTAAATCCCAACTTTACCTTTTATCACCTGTCCTACCTCAGGCAAGTGACTTAGCCCCTTAGAAAACAAGACAACAGACCCCAAACGGAGTTGCTTATGCTAAGCCCCATGACACCCAACTGAGACTTAATTACAGAAATGGAATCTTAAATCAGTTGACAAGGAACCACCTGATGCACACCAGGTATGTAATCTGCCTGAGAGGTCCTTTCCATCCCCTAAAGCAGCGGCTCTCAACCTTCCTAATGCCGCGACCCCTTAATACAGTTCCTCATGTTGTGGTGACCCCCAACCATAAAATTCTTTTCGTTGCTACTCTATAACTGTAATTTTGCTACTGTTATGAATCGTCATGTAAATATATTTTTGTTTTCCGATGGTCTTAGGCGACCCCTGTGAAAGGGTCGTTCGACCCCCAAAGGGGTCGCGACCCACAGGTTGAGAACCGCTGCCCTAAAGGAAGGTAACCTTGTGATAACCAACGCACGTTTTTGTCTGGCGTGACTTCCTGGTTCCTGCTCCCCCGGCTGTAACAGTGTTTCATTTTGTACAGCTTCTTGTTGCTCCTTTCCCTCTTGTATGTTGGATGCTGCCCAACTCAAATCAAGTTTTACTCAAGTAAACTTAAAAAAAAATTTAATATGCCTCAGTTTACCTTTTACCACACCTTTCACCTCATCCTAAAAGGGAGGATATGAATAGTAAACACCTTATAGGGCTGTTCTGAGGATTAAATGAATTGACTATGTGCAAAGTCCTTGGAACAGGTCCTGGGCCACAGCAGGCTCTATATTATCATCATCACGCTCTCAAATCTAGCTGGTTTCTCATCACCTTCTTTACTGCGCAGTCTGGTGTGCATACGTTCTCATAAGGTTTCTATAACCTTTTTCACCTCCGTTCTTAGCACCACAATATCATCCCTCAATTTCAGCTTAATTCTAGCTGGGCTCCCTCTAAGGAGGAATCCATACATGAGCAGTGGGAGACAGTCGTTCTTGCAAGGAGCCTGAATCCTATTTTCTGTTTATCCAAGATGTTAGTCAGGCTTCTACTATCTGACCTGCCAGATTTGGAGGCAAGGCCGTGGCCAGGTATCTTCAAGCCTCTCAGGCCCTGCCCCGCGGCGGCACTGAAGCCGCCAATGCCACACACTCACAAGCACTGCTCGCTTTCATGGCACACTCCACTACTCCTGTCTGTGCCAGTGCACACGGTCCAGCCAACAGGGGGATGTGTCCATAGGGGAATTCCCAGCTGTGTGATGGCCATGATGCATGGAATTGTGAAACAAAAGAGGGACGGCACGTATAGTGAAAAAAATCCCATTAGAAGAATCTAGTATTCCAAGTAAATGAAACAAACCCATCTCAAGCTGGTTAGGAGGGTCTAAAATTCCAGACCTTTTGCCAGAACGTTTTACGGATCAAAGCGAAGCAGGGAAATTTAATAAAGCTGCAGCCTCAGGTGTGGTTGTTCTCCGAGTGCAGCATTCACATCACTGCACCAGAATTTCCCTTCAGGCTACAGTGTTTCAGTAATTTGGGTCTTTAGTGCGGGAGATGATATTTGTTGGCAGGCTATAGGTCCTTTCTTTTTTTAGGTATATTTTCTCTGCAGCCAACGCCAAACCAAGAATGTTAACAGGCCATCAATTTAACTCTGATTTCATAAAGTGTGAGTAAAGTGGTGGCAGGCCGCGGCCCTTTTGCCGGGGGCAGCAATTAAGCAGGCTGAGAAGAGACTGGAGGAAGGCAGGGACTCACTCTGAAACGAAATTATGGGAATTTGCTCTGTAGGAACTGTGATTCACGCTGAGATCCGAGAAGCGAGCCTAAAGACCAATAAAGCTACCTCCCTTTAAACTCCTAGCTAAGTAGCTAACAAGCCCTCTTCGCCTTATTGGTGAGGTCAGAATTCTTCTGGCTCTCATT
Organism: Hipposideros armiger; assembly: GCF_001890085.2. NCBI lineage: Eukaryota > Metazoa > Chordata > Mammalia > Chiroptera > Hipposideridae > Hipposideros > Hipposideros armiger. The sequence goes on along the minus strand of NW_017731804.1, from coordinate 1,369,017 downwards.
GCAGATGTCCGTGATAATGGCATCTAGAATATTCCATGTTAATGGAGAACCTTCATTTCCCACTTATCCCCATATTGATTGCGTGTGCACATGTCTCTTAGGGACTTTTAATGGCAGCGAATTACAAGGGGTTCCTGAGGCCTTTCCCTGGAGGAACTGCCACAGGGAGTGCTGTACCCCGACTGAGGGGCCCACAGGGGAGCCCAGGCAAGGTGGTGGGATCACCAAGTTCCAAAACGAGTGTCTCCATTCAGAAGACACAGAATTTAGCAGTCAAGAGGGCCCAACACTTCGATATCAAAAGACAAATTGATTAACTTATACTGAGAGGTCAGCCCAGGAACTGACGCTGGTCCTTTACCTGAGACATCATTGCCTTTCCAGACAGGGGGGGTCTAAGAGGCACATAGATTATGGATCAAAACTTGAAGTGTGTGCAAAACAGTAAAAATACTTGGAAACTGCTGAAGGAATGTTTGTTTCAACCAATGTCCGAGACACACTGTATAACAGTTATCCGTTATGTCTCTGTCTTTCCCGTTGTACTGTTATATCCTAAGACCCGGGTCTTGCTTGGCTTTGGTCCCTTGTGCCTAAAACAGAATAATCACTCAGTAAAGAGCTACAGCCTGCCCTGGTGTCAGGGGACAAACTGCGTGGGTCAGTAGCCCAGGCCAGCTATCCTGAATGGCTCGCCTGCTTGGTGTTTGTTTTCACTTTAGAAAATGTCAAGGTATTTAAACTTGACCCATAATCACTTATAAAATCTTATAAAGTATCTTCCTCCAAAGCAGCCAGCATTTGGCCGGCCAAGCTCCATCCCAGTACACATAAACCTTTACAGGGCACAGGGGTAGGTTGGTGCGGGCAGTGGTGAGGGTTACTGGGAATGTGATCAGTTACAAATGAGGCCTCCAGACCTGGGGTCCAGGATGTCACTCCTCCCCATACTGCCTGGGCCCAAAGGGTCTGTTATTCTCTTTCCTTTTTCATTAAACTATCAAGAAAATTTAGTGATCTCAAAAGGTCAAAGGAGAGAGCTCATGGGGAAAGAAATGGATTGACCATCCAGATACGTCCTCAGACTGCCTGAGACGTGGCAGAAATAAATGGTGTTATTCTTGGAGTCAATCCTAATATCACCAATAAAGGAGTTTTAAAGGCACAAAAGCGCCGTGGGGCAACCTGAGGAGCTGTAGCTGAAAGTAAACATCGCAGCTATGTTTTGAGTCAGCAGTACCAACGAATGGGCCCTGGCAGGAGGCTGCCACAGCGCCCCCAGGGCAGTGTGGGAGGAGGCTAGGGAGGGACCGTGTCAAGAGCAAAATGACCATCAGCAAGGCCGAGGTCCGTGGTGTTGTCAGTTCTGCAAACGTTCCCACCACTCCGTCCACTGATGAGAAAGACTTTCCCCACGAACCTGCTCCTCCTGTCAGGTCGGAAGGTGGGTAGAGTAAGGATGGGGGAGGTGATCGTGCCAGGGAGGCCTCCGGGGAGAAGAGGCCGTGCATGTCACATGCAAACATGGGTTTGCACAGTTGCGGGGTCCTTGGCTGCCCTCTGTCGTCTTCCATGCTTTGCCAGGACCGCGTGTCCGTGACAAAGACACAGACCCCAGAAGATGAGTCACCTGACCATCGTCTCTGTCCTCACGCCTTGTCCCACCTGGACACAGAGGAGTTAATGTCTTACAAACTAAGGACTCCTCAGGCTGGGCACTGGGACCCGATTCTTCCCGGAAACCTTGGTGGAGAAATGTCTTCTTTTTCAAGTGTCAGGAATGTTAGGAATATTCATTTAAGGAAAAATCAACATTTCAGGACTCCAGGGGCCCAGCAGGCGCATTGAACTGTAAGTTGAAGGAGACTGTTTGAAACAAATATGTGTGGGCGTTAGGGGGACACAGACATAAGCGGGGAGCAAATGAGCCTCTTGTTAAGATTTAAATGAGATCAGCTCAAAGCCCCTCTGCACGCCTCACGGAGAACCTGTTACCTTCCTCAGATGTCTGTGGCTTCCCAGGGATGTGGCCTTCTCAGACCCCGCTGGTCCTGGCAGCCGGTCTCATCTGAATACTTCACACCCACTTTCTGTCATTAGACTCTTCCCTTCTCCTCTGGTGTCGACAAAACTGGGGGACTCTCCTGTACTCTTCTGCTGAATCATTCAAAGACCTTCATCCCAAGCCTTGTGCAGAAAGTGAACCTACCTAGAGGGGTTTCAGTAGCAGCAACGTAAGTAACTTAAAATGAAACGTTAGGCCTCTGGACTCTTCGCAAGCTTTGTCAGTCTTGTCTGTCAGCTCCAGTCCCCGCCTGCCTCTGCTCAGGGCCCCCGCACATGGGTGCTGCCCCTCACTCCGCTGTCGCCTCTCATCCCCTTCTCCCCCTGCAGGCCACGACTAACAAGCTGGAGAAGTCATTTCTTTTCCAACAACATAAAACAGATAAAATCGTTTCTGTCTTGAAGAGCCTGAAATCCAGTTGGAAAATCATTTAATGACGAAGAGTACAGTGTGGAAACAGAGCCAGTCAGTGTCAGAAGGTGGGTTCGGTCTCCCAGCTCCACCCTGACGGGCCGGGGGCCCTTGAAAAAGCCACTGACCCTCTTAGCCCCTTGCCTGCAGAAGATGGATCACATCATGCAACATGAGAGTTGTTAGGAGTTATAAGGATGTAAGTTATGTTTAAAATGACCAACACCGTGCTCACAGGCAGTAATAAATACTCGGGGTTTTAATGAATCCTTGAAATGTCTGGCATGGAGTAGATGCGTATTACATGTTAGTCACCATCCAGAACAATGTGTAAATAGAGGCATTAACAGCAGACGAGAGGGTGTGGAATAAGGGAGTGTGGGAGCATGCCTTTCTGTCAGGAGTGGCCCTACACTGTGTTAACAGGCCTCAGGATAAAACAAGAAACATGTTCCCCTGAGGGCCCAATGGCCTGCAGGCCTCTAGGCCTCCATGTTAGGTCGAGCAGGTTCACTCAGGCTTCTCTGACATGTGGTGACTTTGTGCCCAAGGACCATAGTGCACATAAACCATTTGTAGGTGGTATGTAAGTAGTTTCACGGTATTCCAGGACACAGTGAAAGTTTTGGGATTTTTTTTTTTGGAGGGGGGGTTGTCCAACTTTCCCCTCATTTCTGCTCACACTCCCTGCACCTCACCCTCATGTTTCTTCCCAAGAATGTTTCTTCACATTTTGCTTAAACAATGGTGGTGCTGTTATCCTCACCACTAGCCTTGACTCTAACATTTCAGCTCAGAAGCTAAACAAGAAACAATAATTATACTTTAGGAGGTGACATCTTCAATTGGCTTTGACTCTGTAAGACCTTAGACTAACCTGGGGAGGAGGGATGGGGACCTGGGAACCCCACCTGGCCAGGAGAAGCTGGCACAGACCCAGGTGGGGAATCAGAGACCCAGGGCCACACTGGGGGCCATCCCACCAGGCGGTCACACAGGTGGTGTCACTGCACAGAGGCAGAGCCTGGTGACAGGAACACCCAGCAGACAGTGGGGCTCACTGCCAATGAGATCTATCCCCAACAGACAGACCCTCAGCTCCCAGAGAGGAGTTCCAGGAAGACAGAAAGGTAAAAAATCCCAGCTTTGGGGATACTGAGAAATGAGCAGATTATCAAGGAGGTAACCCAAGTTCTGGGAAAACAAAGCACAACCCACGCACCAGAGCTGAGCTGCGGTGGGGACTGGTCAGGACACAAACGGGCCCTGTTGGCTGAACTAAGACTCGGATCAGAATAGGCCCAGAAGCAAAATGGGGGGGGGTGCTGAATCACCCCAGTAGCTGAACCCCTGTGCACGTGACCCCAGCCACAGCTTAAAAAGTGCTGTAGAGGCAGGACCCAGGCAAGCGGACGCAAGTGGCAGTTCCAGACACACCCAGTACATCACACGGCCCCTGCCCAGGAATGTAGCTGCAGCAAACCCAAACCCAGAAACATCTGCGGCTGCCTGTCACCTCTAGACCAGGGAGCAGGCTGAGAATCCAAGGTTTCTCCCACTGGGGACGAGCCCAGAGGTTATGGGGGCAGCCTCCTTTGCAGCAATTAGAGAGGGTGTGGGTCATTTCCACCCAGCTGCTTCTCCTGTGGTCTGAGAATCAGAGGGATCGTAAACCTGAACTTTGAGCAAACAAACTGAAGGTTTGCACTAGTGCCTCTTTTTAACCTAATGTTTAAGGACAGGGAGACACAGAGTGACTTTACCTGTTTCTCAAAGCGTCGCCATGGGGCACACCACGAGAATCACTTAGAGGAGGACAGCTCAGTGAGCTGGACTGCACTGGAAGCTCTGGGCTGGGGTCTTGGGAGCGATGTTTGAAACCACAATCCAGGGGATCCTAGCGCGTGCAGGACTGAGCAGGTGTGCTGAGGAAGCAGGCAAGGCTCGGTCACCACCTTGGTGTGGCTGTGCAGCTGCCGTCCCTCAGTCCAGGCCAGGGCAGTGCAGGGCCTGCTGGGTAGCACTGGCTTTTCTGCTCTGTCTGCCAAGTGTGAATGACTCCAGAGCCTGTGCATCTCCCTCCGTCCTCCAACTCTGCATCGCGGAAGCGAAGGGAGGCGGGTTATCCCAGCCCCGCTCTGCAGTAAATGGAATGTGCACAGACGTCCCCCAGGTCCGCCTGTTCAAGAGTGAAGCGTATCAGTAAGCGCTCTTCTTGGCCCTTCTGCCCACCTCCCAGCTCACATCCCTTTTAGGGACGCTGCTGTCGCAAATAGTGGAGATGCGACAACGCCACCGAAGCGTGAACGCCGATGTCAATTGGCCGAAGGGACGTGAAGCTGCTACTTTCTCATTCTTCAGGAACTTAAATGAGCATCGGGAGGAAGCACGTGGGGGCATGTGTGCATCACTCCCTGTGTCCCAGTAGCACCTGGCCCAGCCGGTGGCACATGATGGGGACCTGATAAGCACGTGCTGGGTGAAGGTAGGAAGAACGCTGGGTGCAGAATCCCACAGCCACAGCGGCAGGATGCAGGCTTCAAAGGGTAACCTTCCATCTCAGTCCAGCACCACTGGGCATGAGAAATACTCCTGCTAGCTAAGATCACAGGGGATATTGGCGGCTACAGATCAGCTCATAGAACCCAAGGAAGGGGCTGGATCCCGGGTCTGAGGAGTCAGGAACAGAGGTTTCTCAGCACGCTTTCTCCAGGGCTGCTTATGTCCTCCCTGCATACCTCCACACCTCGATGTCTCTCTCTCTGCAAACCAAGTGTCCTCATTTCTGTCTGTGCAGATTAGACACAGCTGCCCCAGCCTCGGCAGTGTCACTTCATATTTCAAGGCCCCAGAGAGAATTATGAGAGCCCCTTGGTCCTAGTTCTGAATTGTAAGAAAGAGGGGTCATTAGGCCCAGCCTAGGGTGGGTGGGGTGAGGGCAGTGTCTGACCATCTGTAACCTGACACAGAGTCCCCTTTCCCTCTGTCCAACCAGCTGGGGTGCAAAGGACTCACTGAAAAGGCTGTGGCAGAGCCTGTAAGAAGGCGACCGGCAGTCAGAGGGGGCCACCTGCCTGAGAAAGCGGACAGTGTCTCTTGGCACTCACGTATAGGAGTGAGCCTCAGCAGAGCCTCCATTCTGACTGCCACCGGCACCACTCTACAGAGGAAAGGCAGCCGGAGTCCACACCGCAAGTTGCGCTTCGTAGAGTCTAATGCCATATCACATCCTTCCTTCCCTATAAGGCAGCTCTATTAACCCGAAGTCCTAGGCATGGCCAGATGTCAGGTCTGCACCCTTTTTTATGCCCAGTACTTTTTCAGAGTTCATAGAAGATAGTTTTAAGACAAAGGTTTACCTGCCAGTCTCTCCTGTGCCGAGACCCCATTTTTCTTACAAGACCACCACCTGACCAGTGAGTGCTTGCTTCTGCTGTGTTCAGAGCCACTGGGCCAGCTCACCTGGCTTAAGGCCACAAAAGCTAGACCCCAGGAGGTGGGCAGTCTGAGCCGGCTGAGGGTCAGGAATGCATGGAGGCTGGTTCCAGCTCACGCTCTCCTCCATATATCCTGACATGGCCATGTGGTTGGTGTGCGCTCAGCACCCTGGGAGTCCCAATATTTTATGAATGACACCTTCCAAGCTTTGCTGGCCCATGCGGGCACTGCCTGCCTCAGTGACACCCTGATGGGCTCTCAGGAAGGGGCCACATACTGAGACGGTCCAGATGGCACTGGCTGTCCTCCACTAGCACCAGCTCCTTGCCAAGCTAGACAAATGCTGGGTTTTGACGTCATGGAAGTAAGATGATCAAGGGCATTTTCTCTCCCTGTGGCACATTCGCCTGGCCTTCCACTCGGTCAATGTCATGCTCTGCTGAGAGGGTGCTCACGAGAGCTGCTGGTGCCTATACTTCCTGAGGTTTGCAGACCCTTATCCACCCCTCCACCCCTCAGTCTTGCCTGGATATCTCAGTAGGAAAAGCATGCCTTCTAGTGGTCATCTGAGTCCACAGGCCTTGGAGACCACGGAGCTTTGGAACTGTGCAGTCCCTCATGAGGAAGCTGTCACCATGGACAAAATGCAGGATCAGAGCTCTCCCCTGCCTCCCAAATGTCCTGAGTCTCCTCTGGGAGCAGAGCTGCCTATTGGACAAAAGGATCCTGTCACAGAAGTACGTGTGCCCAGCGTTTGGAGGCAGCCTAGAGCGGGCTCTGGGGCATGTCTCTGGAAACTGTGTGCCTGCCCGGGGGGCGCACAAGACAATCCATGGAGGGGAGGAAGAAATATAGGCCCTTACTTTTTCAGTACACGTGTAAAAAGTATTTGTAAGTGTCCTAGTGCTTTAGTTTTATTTTTTTCCTGAAGGAGTACACAGTCCAAAGCACCTGAAAACAAGTGCTTCTGGGCAGATCTGGGTCAGACACAGCTTTCTGTAAGTCCTGGCTCTGCGACTGTCTCTGCGTGACCCTCGGCAGGGGCCGAGCCTCTCAATACCCCTGTTTCCTCATTTACAGAATGAACTTGACAGGAGACCCTCACCCCTAAGACTGTTGTGAGGATGAAATGAGACAGCACAACACGAGCTCAGGGCCTGGAACACGGGGAGCCCGGGATAAGCAGCAGCTGCTGCTATCACTGTCACTGCCCCGTCAATCCACATCAAACGGCAAAAAAGGAAACCCTGCAGGTGGCCCCCAAGCTCAGCTGGAGGGTCTCACCCTGCAGCTATTAATATTTCTGACCCTAGAGGGGACCCCATAGACTTAAGAGCTATCCTGCATCCGTCCCGTGGTTTGGCCACATCTGCTCTGTCATGAATAGCACATGACGTAGGGATACGTGGCGCCTGTGTGGTCAGAGGGGGCAGGAGCCGCAGATGAGAGCTGCATGGAAAGGAAGCACCCGAGTGGTCCAGGTCTTCCTGTGGAGTTAGGAGGGTCTGAGCTTATCACCTTTTCCCCACTCATCAGCTGCGTGACCTTGGCTAGGTTACTCCACTGCTCTGTTCCAGGTGGGATGATGCCAGCTGCTGTGTCACCTAAACTTCAAAATCTCAGGAGTTCAGCGTAATAGAAGTTTACTTTTCATTTACATTGGCATCACACTGCTGTGCTCCTGGTTGGGATATAGCTTCCCTCCACACCCTCATTTGGGGACCCAGCCGCCCTCCATCCTGTGGCCCCATCGTCCACCAGGCCCTCAGAGTTCTCAGCATCCAGAGACCGAGGAGAAGGCGAATTTCAATGCGAAGAGGGTTGGGAAATGCAGTCCAGCCTCTTCCCAGCAACAACCGACAACACTTCTATAGGAATGACACGTTTTGGCCAGCAGTCACCTACCCTCCACCCTCCCTGGGCCATGGTTTCTTCACCAGTGAGCTGGGGGGGGGGGTGGTAATAACACCTGCACGCATGCTTGGAGTGAAGATTAAGTGGCAACCACACAATAACTATTAGCTGCTATTGTTACTATTAGGAGCTAGACCTTACTCTCATTTACCGAAGTTGAAAGGCTACATCTTGCAAACAAATCCAGACACCTGTGGGGGCTGGGTTCTGGGGTTTAAGAAGCAATTCAGGTGCAAAGCCCTCGTAGAAAAGTTGTCTTTAACAGCCTCTGTGTGAACGCAGGGCCTTCGCCTGGCTGTCCTGTGCCCTGCGACTGTTACCAGGCGTGTGCCTTGTGTGTCTGCCCCACACAGACTGGCATGTCTGCTGTCCCGGTGCCTTCCCCACCCCTACAGCTCTTCTCCTCCATCACAGTGACCTGCCCACTGGCTGTTGGCTGTGTACCTGCTGCTCTGGTATTCGCAGCCCTCCCAGCCTTACCTCCAATTTCACCTGGACTGAGTTCTGCCCTCAAGGGACAGACCCCGTATCACATGGGTAGCCAATTTCTTGAACTATCTGAATTCAATATGTATTTAAATGTGAAAAGTCCTTTCTTTTCTAATCCCTCCCTCCCTACTCTCTTTCCCATCACTTAATGACATTGGGGGCAGATTTCATAACATTTCAGTCACTTTTAGTAACCAAAACAGTCCAGTCCACTTTCACGTGTCAATTTGACATCTGGTTTAACGATGACTTTCCCCTCCCTTCCTGTGCACAGCCACACACCAGCTTGGTACTGGTCTGCGAAGGGAACAGGGTCTGCACTCCCTTCCTCCTCCCCTCTGTCTTCTAGGTCTCTCGCCTTTAGAATTTGTCCAGGAAGGAAGGATTTGGAAAAAGGCTGGTGTCCCTTATGCGTCTGTCAGGTGCTACCTCTGTGGTTGGGACAGCTTACCTGACGTAAGTGTGGTTGGGACAGCTTACCTTACCTGGTGTGGAGGGACAAATGCTGGTTTTTCTGAGGACTCTGAACTTTGGACCAAACCCGCAGCCTTCAGCAGCCGTGTGGCCTGAGGGGCCCTCACGCTCTGCCACACCCACGGTGGGAGCACAGGCAGCCCACCCATCCCTCCTCTCTCTGCTCTACCCTTTGGCCCCAGCTCCTGGCCACCTGCTCACCTCACAAGTCTGCTGTCTATTTTATGCTCAGCTGGCTAAGGACAGGCTGGTCGCCTCTTGGACCATCCCTCTCTGTGAGGAGATCCTTGGGCGCCCCTGCCTTGTGGGAAGGGGGCAGAGCACTGTGGGGCACAGCTTCACAGAGGACATGGCTAGATGAGCCCCCCAGGGCAGGGCCACCTGAGAACATCCAGAGCTGTCCTGGAAAATTGACAGGAGGCAGAAAAGCCTCATCCTGGCATCCAGACTCTCTTAGAATAGGCTTGGCTGGTGCCCAGACCCCGACCTGGTCCTCACTGACCTTTCCCGACCTTCCCCCTGTCCTCCCAGCCACGTTTGCAGGGCTTGGCTCCAGCTCTTATCTGAAACCAGGGCCAGACAGGCATGTGGCGACCCCAGGCAGCCTCGTAACTTGGCATGCCTTCACCATAAAGCACTTTAAATATTTGTTCAATAAAAATGTGTAGGGCCAAGGAGAAACCAATTTTCTATTCATGATTATAGAAAAACGGATTCCTTTTATCATTTGTTTCCACTGGCCAAAGAGTTGATGTTCTAAAGAATAAAAAGCCAAATAGCTGGTAAAACATGTCTCATGGTTTCTGTTAATTCTCCTCTTTGATGCCTTTCTTGCAGTTTCTGCAGGAGGTAACTTCTTAGGAGTCATAAACGGAGTTTAAAATCTGAATAACAAAACAAAACTCTTTCTTAATACATAGCACCACACTATGCTTTATTCGTTTTCAGAATTTCAGCAGACTGCATTTGTCAGCTTTCAGGGCACAATGAAGGCATGTGCAGAGGATGAAAGTCGGCCTGGGTGAGAGATGTGTTTACCTTCTTCTTTCTGTTTTACCTTTTATCTTCTTTTGTTGTTCTTGTTGTTTTTTGGGGGTTTTTATGCTTGTTTTTTAAAATGTCCTTTCCATTTGAACCCACTTAAGTCAGAGTGACAGGCATTTGTACTCATGCAGTCAGGTGAGGCAGGGTTTGGGGGAGCTGGGGAAGCCAGGTTTATCCGGAGATGGTTTGTCCCCTGCTCCAGCTGCTTTATAGGGACCCCCAGACCCACATTTTCCTCCAGTTCCTGAGCAACTGAGCACAGTCCAGGCACATTACCCCCAAAAAGTTCCTGAACTGAATCTTGTCACTTTAATAAGCTAAAGTAGAAAAAAAAACAAGCAAACTGTAAAACAAACAAACTGTTTTTCCCCTGGATTCAGTTGCATAGCCCAAATCCAGGCACAGCCCCTCACTAGCTGTGTGGCCTTAGCAAGGAATTTAGCCTCTCTGAACCTGGGCTCCGGTCCTCTGTACTGTGGTAATGGCCCTGACCTGCCTGGTTATCCAGAGGTCCAGTTAGCACACGCACAGTCCGGCCTTGGGCGGCTCCCACACAGAGGGTTGCTGGCCCCCTGGCTGTCTTCCTTGAGAGTGACATCAAAGTCCCCCACTTTGCATGTAAAGCTCTCAGGCTGGTCACTATGTCCACAATTAGAAGGTCACCAAGAAGTCAGTTCTAATTTTCCCTTCCCATGTCTTGATCCCCAGGTGGCATTGTTGATGGGGACCCTGTCCAGTGCACACCAGCCAGACCATGATGACATCACACCAAAGCACAACAAGGAACAGAGGCCATAGGATTGTCTCTCAAACTTTGGACACACACATTCCTAGGTCCTGGCTATGGCTGGACCTCTTACTAGCTGATTGATCTTGGGCAGATTAGAAGAGTGCCATCTTCATCACCGGCTCTGTGATGGATCTAGGGGCTCTGCGTGTGTCCAACGGGAAGGTCCCTGTGGGACCAGGTGGGGATGTGTGACGCTCTGGGGAAAACCACATTGCTCCCAGGCCTCTGTACCAGGAGAAGCAGGAGGCTTTCCTGGGGACCGAGCAGAGGGCCGGCAGGAGTTCTAGGTTCTGCCACCATAGCGTCTTTACTGTAAACATTTTTGCCACGAGTGTTTTTGCTGCATAATTGGTCATAATAAAAGTAAAATAGCTGGTTGACAGTTTGGTTTTTCTTTGGTTGGTTTCTTTTCTCAATCGACCAAGTGGTGGAGAAAAGAGTTAAACAGTGGTGGTGTTAAAACAATTAGCATTTCTTCCAGATGACAATGATGTTTTTTGCCCCAGCAGTTAGCTGGTTTGTTATTTTGAAACAACTACATTGAGAGGAGAAAGAGGGGTGCCAAGGGGTCCCTTTGGGGGCACAGAGGTGAACCCACATTTCCCATAGAACAAAGACAAGGGCTTAGGTACAATCCACAAAATAAAACCAGTTATTTGCACAGTATGGCCATGAATCTACTACACATATAAATATATTCAAATATTTTCTATTTCAAAATAGTCTTTTTAGTTTTTTTATTCATTGTTAATGTCCCTCTTTTATTTGTCATGATTTTATCTTTTTTTACTGCAAAATTGCCTTATGGCCAACTAGTTATGCAGCAAAAATGTTTGTGGCAAAGATTTCTAAGGCCAATACTGAACATGGAAGACGGGAGGTGGGGGTGGCCCATTCATACCCAAAGGAGGGCTGCAGGCTTGTGCTGAAGAAGGGACCCCAGCCCTGCTAGAAACCCCTCCCCCACTCCGGGGGACAAAGTTGAGGGCCCTGGCATCATTTCTGTCAACGTACAACACAAGAAGCATTCTCCTACAGCATCACCCACCAGCGCTCTTTCTGTCTTTCCCTACTCGCCATTTCCTCTTTTGTAATCACTTCTCTCCCTTCCTTTTTTGCCCACCACCTCTCCACCCCCACCAATTCTGGCCTGCTTCTGATGCTTAATTTGTTTCTTTGAACTTATTTTGTTAAGTAAATTAAGAGTCCACTGCCTGTCTAAGTTATTCCCAGGGGAGAAGGGGTGGCAAGGATACTGTTTTCCCTCTAACAAGCATCTGAGGATGCTCAGAGTCGTTAGGCAGCATCTCCATGGGCTTGTCAACCTCTTTAGAGACGCAATTAAGCTCAACTCCCCATGCCGCCTCCAAATAGAGAGATGGTCCCTGAGGGTACACGTTCCCGGAAGGGCAGACCTGGGCATGATATGTGTGTGGAAAGTCGTGAGGTGCTGGGGGACCAGAATGAGAAGCTGGACGCCAGGGGGTGGGAGACTCCGGAAGAGGAAAGGGGGACAGGCAGACAGTAGTGGAGCTGATTTCTCTCAGTTTTGTCTTAAGGGCACCCAAAGTGAAATTGGATTCTTGTAACAGTTGTGGGTCAGAGGACAGGATGGACAAGCGTCCATGCTGCCCAGAGCTTGTTTATTCCAGAGTGGGAAAAGGGGCTCTATAATGACCTTTTTAGGTCATTGCCACCCCACTATTCCAACACTGAGCAGGGCTGACTTCCCAAGCCTGCCGCACGTTCAGAAACAGGTCAGGAGCAGGACTATGTATGGAGCAGTTTTCAAGCAAGCAAAGAAAGCATCCAACACCTGTGAGAAAAGACCGAAGTGTCTGTTGGAACAATTAAGTGTCAGAAAAGTCACATTACTACCAAGGAGAGAAAACATGAAGAACCTTGAAATACCTGCTGTGATTGGGGATGGTTCTGTAGAGATTTCCTGGCGCAGGAAATCCATGCTGAGAATTACAGGGAGAGGAAAGACCCCTGAACAGAATAATATCATGTGTGACTTGCAAAGAAGCTGTAAAGATGATGCTAGTGAAAAGGTGCAAAGGAGCAGGAGGGCTTTTTTACTTATGCGTCAGGGGGAAAAAAGATGCTGAAGTGAAAACAGGTCCACTAGTACTTCAGGCTGGGCATGAAATTAATGAGGGGTCCGAAACAGCCAAGATATTGAACTCATTCTTCAAAACCATCTTTAGCGACAGAAATGCAAAGGAAAATACAGATAATGGGCAGGGAGGGTAATAGAAACCTCTTGAAAATAATGACTGGCAGGAGCAGATACAGGACCCTCGGGACGTCTAAGCACCGCACTGCACATGTGTACACAGGCTCCTGGGGATTATGGGGAATTGAGTAGTATCTGCTGGATTACTTTAAACAGTGTCTGAAAATGGTTTTGTTATCATTATTGTTAGTTTAAATAAATAAAGTTAGAGGAGGTTCTGAAAGATGTCTGACATATTTGGTGGAAACATTAAAAGGAGAGGAAAGGAGGGAGTCAAAAGAAACTGATACTGTTTTGTTGAGTCTGATGTCAATTACTGGGACAAATCATGACACGCATATCGAGTTTTAACTAAATGCTCAAAACGTGGGATTAAGAAATACAAATTGGTAGCTACAAAATAGTCACGGGGATGTAAAGTATAGGGAATATGGTCGGTAATATTGTAATAATTATGTATGGTGCCAGGTGGGTACTAGACTAATCGGAGGGATCACTTCATAAATCATGTAAATGTCTAACCACTGTGCTGTACCCCTGAAACGAAAATAATATTGACTGTCAACTGTAATTGAAAGAGAAAAGTAATTTTAACAAATAAATGCTCAAAAGGCTAAACACCATTACCTGTCGTGTCTTACAAAGTGGTTTCATGCCCCCCACCCCCAAATGCCTACCTGCTGAAGCGACGTGCTGCCAGCTGCGTGGGCTTGTGTTTTCAGTGTCCCTGAGCTGCCTGGTTCACAGACCACAGCTGCAGAAGACACCAGAACAGCCCACACACGCCCACCTGAAACCCGTGAGGTGAAAGGCACCCTAGGTGTGGAACTAGTCAACGTCAGGGTTTGTGGAGTCCTGTTTGGGCACCTCTTCTCCCCAATATGCAGGCACACCCACTGCTCTCAGCTGCGTCCCCATCCAGGTCCCCACACCGTTTCCTCTTCAGGTCTGTGTTCACATCCTGGCAAAGCAGGCTAGGCTGTGCCTTTCTCCAATCTTATCCTCCTGGGGCCAACCTTGCTATGGGGTGACAAACTGAATTGTGTGAAATAGTGAGTGGGTTAATGTGCCAGTGTTAGCAAGGACCTTTAAGTGAGAAAGTCTTAATCCAGAGAAACATTCATGGGGCTAATTCAGGCTCTGTGGCAAGTTAATGGATATGGCGTGGGGCCAGCGAGCCCATTGGGAATCTCCGGAGTCACGTTAGAGAGAGCTGCCCGGGAAGAAGGTAGCTCCTGCTCAGATGACAGGCATTACTAGTCAGCGGCCACGTGTACGTACATGAAGGACACAGACAGGAAGCCTGCCTTAGTATCTCGATTAAGTCCTACTTAATATCTCAGTTATCTAACTATTCATCTTTCAAAGACAGCGGTGTATTGACATAATCTCACTGATATGAATCCCTACGTATTATCACCAAAAATTACCATGTTAGGTGCTACACTGATTTGGCTATAAATATGGAATTAATTTTGCTAAGACATAATTAGGTGTGCATGTAAAATCTATCCACACACTGGAGCTTATGTACTCATGAAAATTATTATATGTAATAAGAGGTGTATGCTTTAAAAGTCATATATAAATATAAATGTGTACATTTTTAAATGCACTAAGGGGTCCTGCTAGTTAACGAAAACCTATAGTGATGGCTACTTAAAAATAAGAGTCCCTCAGAAAATGATTAACCACCCCTAAATTTAAAATCTTAGGCTGCTATTTATAGTACAGTTTACTTGAACATGCACACTTTTACGAGTATAACATAACTATAGATATGTGTGTGTGAGTATGTGTGGTAACTACCTATACGTAACCCACTGGTAAATTTCTCCCCTGAATCTTGCTTTTTTTTTTTTTATTCCTGCAGCTTTGAACAATGTAGGCCCAACTGAAGGTCAGGTAGTTGACCCCTGAACCTTCTACAGGAAGGCTGCTCCCTAGGTCAAGTATTGATGCAAGTGTATCAATACTTTTCCCAATGGCAGGTAAGGATAAAGAAATAGGAACTTCGTGAAACTGGGTCTTGTTTGTAGCATTTCCTTCCCTGCAAATTGTTTTTCTGATTTTGTCTGGGATCAGGGAGACCTGAGAAGACCATTTCCCATGGAAATGTTGCTGTTTGGTATCCTCATAAATTTGACTGCAATTTCCTGCCCAGCTTCCGAAACTGGGGTTTTCAGCTCCCTTTAGCGCAGTTATTTATTTTCTGGGCTTATTGTATTTGTAGGTCACTGACCGCTACTTTATTCTATTGCTGTTTTTATGAGCAAGTCCAAAAACTTCTAATCTTAAAAATGTGAAACAATTACAGCTGTAATTCTTGGGTTGGCTGAAACTGCTATATAAGAATATATTTTAGGAACATTCTTAACATGAAATTAAGAGGTTTAATTTATAGAAAATACCGTGTAATAGTCATGGAGTCAGTAGAGGAAGGGAGAGAAATGGCTAGTTCCTTTCTTAGATTTTTCATTTCTTTTTTTATTTAATGCTAGTGTCTTGGCAACACTCTTTGTGTTTTCTCTGAACAGGGAGTCTCTGGGCCCTTGAAAGATAATTTCTTCCCGCTAAATCAGATTACTTCCCTTGCATGTTATCTCTCGTTGATCGCCACAAAAGGCCATCTATTGTGATAGCGACCATTGCCCCAAATGCCTTCTTGCTCTTTCTCCTCTACCTACACATGCCCTCCATATTGGTCATCACCACTTCTAACAGCACACTTCCTAGTAACTGCCAACGGTAGGATACCCAGGACACTCTTATATGCCTTGATTCAAGATTTAAAAAAGGAGCTCAAATTTACAACGGAAGCAGGAGAGGCAGAGGCATGAGGGACGAGATATGTCGCTGCTGGAATAACCCACAGTGACGTCATGTTGTTCCTCCCCAGAGCATGATCGCCAACGACCACCTCCAGCCGACCCCTTAAACCAGCCCTGGGGCCGCACAGCCCTCGGAGGGGGCAGGGAACTTCTTCACCCTTCCCCTTGCATGCCCAGAAAGATTTCCCGAGGGATTCTAACATAATGTTCTGAATATGAAGGTAGAAAAGCTAATCAGATTTTTGTTTATAGTTGTTGAGTTGGTGCATTTTTTTTGTATTATAGAGTTGAAATGTTAATGATATTCAAGGCGGATGGCATGTAATGAATTTATAAATCATCTCATTTATATTTCATGGGCATTGAGTTTTGGTCCTTTCTTTCTAACTGCCTCTCCTTGATCTGAAAGATCTAAAATTGTAATATCAGTGGAGAATCCTTGCACAGCCTCTGTAGTTTGCTTTTTAGATACATTTATTGATTATTCTCCAGTGCATAGTGCCTCCTTTTTACCACGGGTAATTCTAACGGAGTAGGAGCATTGGGCCTAGCATCACCTGCTGGATGAGCTAGGTTCTTGTACCAAAAGACAGGTCAAGATATAGGATATGACAGACATTTATAAAGAAAGCGGAGTTAAGAGGCAAGAGTTCCACGTTTGAATCCTGGCCCTACCGTTAACTAGCTCTGTGATTCTGGACAAAATCATCTTAGGTTGTTTCTTCATCTGGCTAATGAGAAGACAGGACACTATCGTCTCTAAGACCCCTTACAGAATAAAACAGCCTATGTCCCTATGACGTGGAAATTCTAATAGTAGGATAAAGAAATAAAGTAGCAAATGTCCCTGGTTTCCTTTTGTGGGATCGGGGACAACTGAGGAAGAAAGCCATCTGGTCACAGTGGGAACATCTTGGGAACAAGCTAGATCAGGAAGACTCACAAATAGGGGAAACTAAAATTATTTTCAAGGGGAGACAAGGTTTTGATGAGAAAACTGGCACTAAGCAACAAACCAAAACTGGCGGGAGAGCACGCCTGGGGGACGGGTTAGCAGCTGGGAGACAGAGCAGATGGTTTCCGTCCAGAGACGACTCCAGGAGCCGGGATCAGAACCTCAGATATGTGAGGCCAGGCCCCATTCTAACCAGTTCCAGGTTGGTTATGTTAGCATGGGTATTGCTTTTTATTTTAACTTGTTTTTACTTTTCAATTAGGGCTGACGTACAATATAATATTAGTTTCAGGTGTACAGCATAGTGATTAGACATTTATATACCTTACAAAGTGGTCACCCCGATAAGTCTAGCACCCACCTGACACCACACATAGGTTAGTACAATATCATGGACTAGACTCCATGTTGTACTTTACATTCCCGTGACTGCTGCATTGCTTCTAAATAGGATTGCAGGTGTTATGAAGTCATATCTAGTTTTCTGAAATCCAACATGGCAGTGCCAAGCTGGGCTTTCAGGGACTATCTTCACAGTGTTTCAGCCTCGATGGCTGACTGACTCAACCTACTCATGTCACCCCCTTTTCCTTGATGACGGACACACATGTAGCAATTAGCCTTTTGAGGGAAAGATGGGTTATTCAATAAATGATGTTAAGATTTGGAAGAGAAAACACTAACCATCTGGGAAAAGATTAGATTTCCTACTTCATATCATATACCAAAATAAATTCTGAAAGAATTAAATATTTAAGTGAAAAACAAATGGCAAACTAAAAAAAAATTTTTTTAGTTATTTCTGGAGACCGAGAACAGACACAGGGAATTCATAAACGAAAACATGAAACTGACCCGTGAACAAATGAAAAAAAAAGAAATCAAAGAAAATGCAAATTGAAACATTTGAAATATGACTTTTTTCCATCCAATTTTACTTAAGTGATAACCAGCATTGGTAAAGCTGTGAAGGAAGTGTGAGCTACTGCGTGCATTGCTTTGGGGGGTCAGGGCCCCTGGGGTGTATGCACATGGAATATACTAGTACCCTGGAATGCAGACTAGCCAGCTGCTTGCCAAACCCTTTTCCTTTCTTTGGAGCTTACAGCTAGGCTACATTTCCCAGCCTTCCCTGAAGAGAGGTGTGGCCATACAACTCAATTTTGGTCCAAGGAATGTGGGCCAAAGTGAAGCCAAACACATCTAGGCCTGCTCAGAGATGCTAGACATGTGACTCCCTCTGGACCCTTTCTCTCTTCTGCTGATGAGGGGCAGGGGACCCCGCAGAGGACCTCAAGGCCCTAGGAAGCCACAAGGTAGAAAAAGCCTGAGTAGAACAAGCGCCCTCTCACCTCCCTCATGCCTACCTGTTGTTCTGATGGACAAGCAATAAAATCCTTCTCTGTCAAACCACTGACTGGAGTTTTATCATTATAAGACCTTTATATTTGCTGTTCTTTCTGTTTGGAAAACCTGAATATAGAAATTTCTCAATAAATAATTATTGAAGGTATTAATTAATTGAAAAAGACAAATTGTAGAACAACACACACTATATAATTCGATTTTCTCAATACATAGTAGAAAGACTTGAGAGTTTATACCAAAATACTATAACTATGGTTGGTTGATAAGATTGTGGGTGATTGTGACTTTTTTCTTTTTGCTTATCTATATTTTTGAAATTTCCTATAACAACAATGTATTTTTATTTAAAAGGCAATTTATTTTTAAATGGGAGTCTTTGTATGAAGGATCAAATGCAGTTCACTTTCAAAGTAAAAATGATAGCAATAATACAGTCCCCAGAACAATAACATGAGATAATTTTATCAAACGCTGACCATATGCCAGCCAGTGTGCTACATACAGGCTTTGTTCCACTTCAGTGTCACCACAATCTGCTGTGGTGGGTACAACAGCAACCATGTCTATTGGTGTCTGACAGCAACCATTCTGAGATGCTTGGAATAACATTCTCCTCAGAACCGCACTGGTTTGATCTTAGTCCATAGCCTAGAAAGCTTTTTGACTTTTTTTTTATTGTGGTAAAATATACATAACCTAAAGTCTACCATTTTAATCATTTTGAAGCATACAGTTCAGTGACACTAAGTACATTTACATTGTTGTGCGACCATCACTACCATCATCTCCAGAACTTTTTTCATCTTCTCAAACTGACACTCTGTCCCATTAAACAATAACTCCCCATCCTTTCCTCCCCACAGCAGCCACCCTTCTACTATCTGTCTCCATACATTTAACTCCTCTAGGTACTTCTTTTAAGGAGAATTATACAGTATTTGTCCTTTTGTGTCTGATTTATTTAACTTAGTGTGATGTCTTAAAGGTCATTCATGTGTGAGAATTTCCTTCCTTTTTAAGGCTGAATAATATTCCATCATATGGACAAACCATTTCTGTCGATGGACACTTAGGTTGCTTCCACCTCTTGATTATGTGAATAATGTTGGTGTGACTGTGGGTGTGAAAATACTTCTTTGAGACCCTGCACTCTTTTCTTCTGAGTATGTACTGAGAAGTTGAATTGCTGGGTCCTATGGTAATTCTATGTTTAACTTTTTGAGGACGTGCCATACCATTCTCCAGTGTCTGCACCAAAGCCCCAGGACTCAGAGGAAGCCAGACTGGTGCCACTTTCCCTAATGCCCCTTCTTTCCGCCTTGGCCTCTCAACACTCCTTGTCTTAACCCTTTAGAGTCTTATTGCTTTCCTTCACCATTGAAGAGGGCCACAGAGGAGAAAATGGTGTTAAGTAGTTACAGGAGCTTAATGCACAATTTAAGGTAAAACGCTTTTGTGATTCCTTTCTTCCTGCATAAAGAGGCTAAGACCCTGTGGGTCCCTGAGTTGCATGAGAATGGTAGTCTGGTTGGGATTCTAGCCCTGACTCCACAGATCACTAACTAGGAAAAGTCAGAAGTTTAGTTATTTTCTCTGTAAAATGCCTTTTCTTTCTGGTTCTCTGTCCTAGGCTCTGGGTTGATTACTATAGATATAAGCATGCTTAGACAATAATAAAATGGTATGCAAAAATACTTAGGTTTTGGTGGAACATTATTCTGAGCAAGGAATGCTATCTCACTATTGGGGTAATGCTCCTGAGCACTGTATCCATCAGGGGACAACTCAGGTGGTAATGACACACTCAAGGCCCCTTCCCTCCTACCACCACTTGCTACATGGGATCCAGTGTGTCACAAATGCTTTCTCTCCCTCTTATAGGAGTGTGTCTCTCTCTATTGCACATCACCAGATTTTGTATGCTTAAAAGACTAAACCTCAGGTGACACTTGCAAAGTAGCTGAATCAGAAAAACAACAACAAAGGAACTGGGAACCAAAGGAAAAACTGTCTCCTGTATATCTAATGGGAGGCAAGTTTCTTTGATGGTCCATGTCGTGTATGTGTCTCTTCTCCTTTCTTCGATTCTCCTAAGAGATGAGGTTATACTCCACCACCGAGGGACTGATGATCCCAGTCATGTGAGCACCTCCAGGATGCCTTTCTCCGTTGTAGGGATTGATGAATTTGCATGAGGTTCTGGGAGGGGCATTCCCAATGACCTCGAAAGATGAACCCGGAGATTTCTCAGACTGCCCCAGCCCCTGGCCCCACCCCGAAGGGACATAGCTTGCTTTGTGATTTCTCTTACAGATGTTTGTTTTTCAGATTTACTCAAATTGATCTGCAGAATGTGCAGCTGCCTAAACTGTGAGCACCTTCAAAGCTGGATGTAAACCAGACAGGCTGCCTAATCCATCACCTCAGATCCACACTAACAAAGACACAGGCTGAGCCGTAGCTGCAGCCCTGGCCCTACAGCCTTTTGTGTCATTGTTATGATTTTATGCCTTTGCAGTAAATTACATGACTGCTCTTGCATCTCCTCACTCAGCCTTCTTTCTGCTCCAGAAAGAAAAAGTCTGAGAAGAGAAAGAAAAGTCTGCAGTAGATGGACACAAACGACCTATAAACCTGGCATTTCCAGTTACCTGTCTTTAAAACTTCACTCCATTGTTGAAAACATTAGACTTTAGATTTCTGTCGATGATAATGTCCTGTCACTGAGCATGGACTTGAGGCATTGTTACATTTTGGTCTTAATTTACATGTTAGCCACACCCCCTGTCCCCCTCCCCCATTTCCTATATGATTTAATGATGAGGGTCTCCAGTGGAGGGTACTTCCACCTTACTCATCTTTGTAGCACACTCGTGTAACAGATGCCAAACAAATGGTTGTTGGGGGAAAAATGAACCCCTCAGGAGTCCACAGTGGTTTTTGGAGAGCACCTGGAAGGAGGCTTGGCATGATGAGCAGGGACTGAAAGAACCTGGGGACCACCTTGCTGAGCCAGACTCCCCCCTTAGTCATAGCATGTGAAACAGAGTCACGTATCCTCTCAGTCAGCCATGCTTTCGTATTAGCCACAGAGAAGAGAGGGTCTGGCTTATGCTCAGAAGCTCAGAAGCCCTTGCCCATCCTATTCAACTCTGCCGTCAGCTTCACAGTAATCACAGCTCCCAGTTTCGCAGGTAGTCTTGCTGTAGGTGCAGACAAGGCTGTGCATTGAAATCTCATTTCATTCTGTCTACCTCCTTTCTGAGCTCAAGAAACTGAACACCAATGTCATTGCTATTTATGTTTTATAATGCTAATGCCATGGGATGTCACACACATTGTAAAACAAACACATTTACCTGTGATAATGCATTTGTTTAATTTAGACGCTAAAACAAAATGAGTAATATGATCAACATGCTGGTGAATGATTAAAAAGAACGCTTAATTTCTTGCAATTGTTCAAGAAGGAAATTACAGGAGAATATTAATGCTTTTTATAATGATTACTTTACTTGGGGTAAGCAGAAAGATGCTATTTCCTCCTAGGATATCATTCGTCCCAATTCAATATAATAAATTAAATTATGCCATTTAAAAAACCATTCTTCTACCCAGTTTTAGTAAATGACAATATTTTTAAGTAGAATCATAGAATTTTAAAACTAAAAATAACCATTGAAGTTATGTAGTCCAATAACTATTACAGACAAGAAAACAGGAGCCCCCTGCTTTAAGTAACTTATTTAAGTAACCCAAAGGTAACTAAAGACAGAGCAATGTTATAACACATCTTAGGGAAAAATATTTGAAGAAAGATTTCCTGCACTGGTGCACATGTCATGAAAAGTCTTGGCAACCATAATAGAACATGTTTTCTCTGGGTCAATTAATCATTAGCCAAATGAATGTCTTTTCTGTGATACCACTCAGCACTTCTCTGTTACCTGCTCTCCCAAGCTAATTTCTCCATGTGAAGTCACCACAGCTCTCTTGGACCCCCTAAAACAGTCAAGAGCTAAGTTCAGGGTTGCAGACACTGTGGAAAAGTTTCCTCAGGCAGGGGCGGGGTGGGGGGAGAGCGGGTACTGCAGAAGTGCTTCCCAGAACCTGTCCCATCATCTGCCATGTAGACTGCTTTTTATGACACACGGGCAGGTGACGAGGCCACCTCTGGCTGGGAGCTGCTGATTCTGGGGTCCTGCTGTTCCAGGGTCTCTCTGGCAACCCCAAGGGCTCAGAGGAGCAATACATCAGCATATCTGTACCTGGCCCTGAAATATCATTTCAATAGCTTGGTTCTACTTGAGGTATGGCCCAGAAAATTACTGCCCCTACAAGGGCCCAGGTCTGAGGGGCCACCTGAGACCCAACTCCTTGAGTCATGGGCGGTAGGAACTTATTTCCTGTTCCCTCTGTGTTCACAAGTAGTGATAAGAAATTGAATTAGGGTCGAAGTGTGATCTTCTCTTAGCCAGAGCTGAGCAGCTGAATGCCCTCTGAGGTCACATACAGAATACCCTTCTGAGGCTGAGTAGATTTCAACATTTTATGATTCACAGTGACCTTGGTTATGTCAGTATGACAGCCAGGTGAGAGCACAAAAAACTTAACCCTGTAGGGGAAGAGTTGGACAAGGCACTTCTACAACACTTATTTCATTACTCTCTTCGTTCCTTCAGTAGGCTGTATCTTTAAGCATTTTCATAGCAGAATCTAGTCAAAGGGGGCCAGTGAGGTATCAGGGATTTCATCTGACCTAAAAGACACAGCATATGTGAAATCACCCAGCATGACATATAGCCCCTAACAGGCCCTCTATAAATGTAAAAACTTTCCTGCCTTCCTTTCTGTCTGCCTCTTTATATAGTTTCTGTTTTTGTTTTTTCAGAAAAACACATCTCTTGTCTTAGAGTCCTCAGTGACCTGAGGAAGTATGTAGCAGTGAAATAAGTCAGTCAAGCAGGAAAAATAGTACATTAAAAAATTAGAGTTTATCAAGGGCTTACGTATTCTAGGCAGCACGCATGTTGCTGCTGATATTGTAAATGGTGCGCTCAATATCCATTCAACTTCACGCTGTGCTATAGAGCCTGGAAGATAAACTCTGTGTTTGCCAAACTTCCTTGCAGGTCTGGTGCTGCGTGAGACCTGGGCTCTAATTCACAGATACGCCAGGTGAGTCTCAGACATGGCTTTGAATGATGGGAGCAAGAAACTTGTGGTGTTGGGGGAGCAAGCAGACCTTTCCAGGTGGAACAGCATGGAGTACTGTTGTGCGCACTGCAAGCTCAGCTCTGCCGAGTGGTGGGAGCTGATGGAAGCTCTTTTTACTGGGTCTGCCCTGGGCCACCTGGGGCATTGTCCCAACCACTCCTGGTTCTCCTGCATTCCCAGAAATTCTCAAAGCTAATAACCAACTCTAATCCCCATTTGCTTGTGACATCTAAAGTTTACTCTTTTTCTTCAGTTAAAAACCCTAGCTAGTACTACAATTAGAATCAGAAGCGGTGGTAAGTAATAGAGCCTTGAGATAGTGGGGATGCAGGGTTGGTTGTGTAAGGATGCAGGTGACATTAGAAGGTGGAGCAATGACAGTCCATGGGGTGCAGCAGTGGAACGTTTGCTTAAACAGCTGTCTGCAGAACCACCACTGAAAGCAAGCCTGCTATGGACCAATAGGAAGGACGTAAAGAGCATCAGAACCGTGAGACAGGCTGGCTAGTTCTCGTATTGTCCTCTGTGCTATGTTACCCCACGAATCGAGCAGACCAGAAGTAAAGGGAGAAGAATTATGAAGGTAGA
This sequence comes from Hipposideros armiger, assembly GCF_001890085.2. Taxonomy (NCBI): domain Eukaryota; kingdom Metazoa; phylum Chordata; class Mammalia; order Chiroptera; family Hipposideridae; genus Hipposideros; species Hipposideros armiger. The sequence continues at coordinate 1,345,194 of NW_017731804.1, read as the reverse complement.
AGAACAGGTGAGAAAACAGATGTTCTGAGAGTTTAAAATATTTATCTGTAGCCCAAGTGATAGACACTAGGTTCAAAAACAAATTTATGGGTTCAAATCCCATGTTCTTTTCATCATACACATTTAATTTCTTAGCTGTGTTCATCTGAACTGAAAAGCTTATTGAAGGAAAGGCTGTGCCTAGACCAGGGTGAGGCCCTGAAGAATCTTAGTGCTGGGGGATGGTCAGGCTACCTCTGACTGTGCTGGAAAGCTTAAAGAAAGAAACTAACAAAATCAAGGTTTTAAATTCTTAGTTCAAAGCGTGGTTTGAGAACCAGAGAGTCAAGGATGTTCTTTCTCCATCTAGGTGCCAATTTGGTAATTAATTTATTGAAAGTATGATTCATCTACCTTTAGGAAGGTTAGATGCAATTAAATTTAGGTGTGTTTCTTACAGGCATTACATAAGTTAAATGCTAAGGGAACTATTATAATTAAGATTTGTCTAAATATTTAAAGTACTTAACATAGTTCAATTGAGTCATACCACTCAAAGTATGCAGTGTAAATATGAAGTTTTTTTCAACTGAAAGTTCTGAAAATAAGGAGTCTGATTTTCTGGCTCAGCTCCCTCCAGCACATTGAAGTCCATGTCACATCTGCTGTAATATCGTCAGTAACTCCTCTAAGGTTCTGGTCCACTATTGGGTCTTCTTACGTTTTATAGCATTGTTATGTACATTCAGTCTTTTATGAAGGAGAGATGGAGGCGCTCCATCTGCAGTCTTACACAAGAAGCATTATAAGTAGTGTTTTGCTCAAGCCATCAAGAACCCAAGCTTCCCCACAATACAAATATTTTGTCATTAAAATGCCATGGCTACTGAAATTATGAATCTGTGAGATAATTCATTTGAAAGTATATCCAATTATTTCTTGATATCAATTTGGACTCTTGTTATAGGTTATAATCCATTGCTATTTTTTATTTTTCTCTACTTTTTCCATATTTATCCATCAGAAGTACCTTCAGATTGAGTCTATGTACTTTTTATATGTCCCCATCATATTTTGAGATCTTCCTTACTTGCTAGTGGTTCTGGGCTTCTCTGGTACTTTTCCTGCCCCAGGACTGGAGTCAGAATGGGATAGAGGTTTGGGGCAGTCGGTGCGCTCATTAGTACTGGGGTGCCAGTGTTTCCAGGTCTTCTCAGTGAATGGAACCAAGAATACATCCACAATTCCATACTGATATCAATGTGTAATTGAATAAGAAATCAATGGAGAAGAGAAAGCACTTTGTTCAGTCGATTTTCAAATAATAAACGTGGAAGAAATGAAGAATCACCACTTAGCAAACACTACAGAGGTAATTATTTCAAAAGAGAATCATCAACGGGGCTAAAATTAATGGGCAAAAATATGACGAGAAACAGGATATTTACATAGTCTCAACGTTATCTCCCCACAAGACTCTTATTACTTTCAAAGAGAAAATACTCTACTTACAGTGAAGGGAGCTGACAGACACACAATTTAACAAATGATCAAGCCGCCATCACCAGGGGAGGGACAGGTAAATTGACACGTGGTGCGCTGAGTGCACACATGATGTCTGTGGTGTGTCTGCCCAGAGTCCATGAATATTATCCAAAATAACTGGCCCATATTCCTGAAAAGTGTCAAGATCCTGACAAAGACTGAAGGACTACTCCAGAGTAAAGTCAATTAAGGAAATACAGCTAAATACGTGTGATCCTGAATCAGAACTTGGACTTGAAAAATCTCACTGGACCACTGGTGAAATTTGAATAAGATCTGTAGATTAGATAACCGTATCGAACCAGGGAAAATATTAACATGTGGGAAATCTAAGTGAAGGCTACACCAAAAATTCTTTGTTTTGGTGACTTTTTTTTCTAAACTTGAAATCATTTTAAATGAAAACTAAAATATTAAAAATATTTTTTAAATCATATGCAGAAAAATCTATACAAGAGGAACCAAATGTCTGGTAATGAAGCATTGCTGGCTGTGTGGTTGATGGCTATTTTCACAGAGACCGGGGATACCCAGCTCCGAGATCATGACTGGCCGTCGCCGGGACTCATACCTACAGGTAACGTGTCTCAGCGGGGAAAGACCGAGCCCTGCATTGTCATAGCAGAATCCGAGGCTAGACCTTCCAGAAGACCAGGTAGGGGAAGATTCTTACAGGTCACAAGGGTACCCTACGGGATATTTACATTAGAAAAAACAGGACTTTTTTTGTTTGAAATGTATTTTTCAAAGTTGTATACTAAGAGAACTTGAATACCATCTCCAGCTCCCAGAAAACTGCTCATGACATATATATTTTGAGGCTATATTGAAATACACAATCAAGGCAGCTATTTTGATGAGCTCGGCTGTTCATTCTTGTTTTATGCAGCTTGGTTGCTATGGTCTGACTACTTGGTGATAGCTGAAGTAAGGGATATTCAGAAACCTGGCATAGGTGAGATTTACATTATGAAGAATAGGCACTTTTTTCAGCATGAGAAGGTTTTCTGAGTTCAAGCACTTGTAATAAAATGCAAAATTAGTGGCATGGTGATATCTTTATCAAATCCCTGAGTACCAATGCTATCCAGCACAGACCTAGACTCACAGCAGGTTCTCCATTTAAATGACTTAATATTTGTTTACCCTCAAAGTTCATTTGTTTTGGAACACTTATCTATACATTCACTTTTCTGTTGTTGCTGTTTTGGTTTTACATCTGTCTTGCTTTGTGTTGCCTCTTTTGGAACAAATATCTAATTTATCATTAGTAAGTTAGTCTTCAATAAATACTCACGTATTTTTAAACCTGGGAGTCCAACAATCTTATTTTTCACTTTGATAGTTTTCAGTTGTTGTGACCTCCACGGAGGGTCCCATGGGGAAGTCTTGCTTCTTTGGCCTCTCCTTGAACTCTTCTGCATGGGGCCAGGGTTCCAGACATTCTCTCTTTCTCCTGTATGTCTAAACATACTCACGCTATCATTTTTTGCCTTGTATAAGGGGCCCTCTCCCACGCTGAGTAGACTTAAGAAGGTCTGCAGGCCAACTGTTAATCTGTGGGATATACACAGGATGTTTAAAACATATTTGTATATTATAAACCATATAGCTGAAATGCCACGTGCATTTACTTGTGCATAGGTACACCAAGCATGCAATTCTGGGCTTATATGCATACAACTAGGAATATAGTGGCTGAAGCTTGCGTGGGTGAAGTGGACACTTTGCTGAAATCATAATGTCTTAGCTAATAATAGGGGTAGTAAAATTCCCTGACACTCCAAAAGCTTCAGTGAAAACAAATGTGTGCAATACTTTTAAGTGACTGGCAAATTTTAAACGTTGGAGACTGGTGCTGTGGAATTGAGGAATACCGGACATGGATGTAAAATATACAAATCCTAATCTCAGCTCTACTACTTTTTAAAGAGTCATCCAAGTTTTCTGAGTCTTGGCTTTCTTTATTTATAAAATGGAGTAAATGCGCCTATTTTCCAAATCTGAGTGGTTTCAATAGGAAATGAATGTAGCCACTTTTTCTAAATATTATATTTCTTTGTTCAGGAATTCTTCAAGTTTGTATTGAGTGTCTCTGGGGACACAGCTGTGACTAGATCTGAAATTGTCCTGCCCTGGTGGGCTGTACCCTCTTGTGGAAGATGTTGAACAACAAGCCTCTACCAAGAGGACCTAACCTGGCCTGGTCTGGGGAGGCAGAGGAAGCCCACACTGAGCTGAGCAGGAATTCAGAGTGCACGTGGGAAGGGAGGGGAAGGCAGTGCACGCAGAGAAAGCAGCAGCCCCAGGGCCCAGGGCCTGCCCTCCATGGGAACGGCAAGCATAGCGTATTTACCTCAAATGCAACTGGAAGCCACTGTGTGTTGTGGTTGTTTTAAGAGACTTTATTTTTTAGAGCAGCTTCAGGTAAACAGCTAATTTGACCAGAAAGTGTAGAGAGTTTCATATACCCCTCAGAAGACATGCTCACAGCCTCCCCTACTACCACCATTCCTACCAGGGTGGAACATTCGTTACAATCAACGAACACACATTGACACATCACTGTCACCCAGAATCCGCCATTTATATTAGGTGTCACTCTCGTTTTTGTACATTCCATGGGCTTTGACAACTGTATAACATGTATCCATCATTATAGTACCATACAGAGTAATTCCAGTGTCTTAAGAGTGGTTTTAATAAGGGGAGACACATGATCAAAGCTGCATTTTTTAAGACGCTCTTTGTGGTGGCAGTGTGGAGAAAGGATTGAAGATGACCTAGAGTCAGTGCAGGAAGTCTATCTGAAGTAGAGAAACTGCCGGTGACAACTTTGGGAGTCAGTGGAGATGAGATAAAATCAAGACAAATGTGAAGAAGACAGGAACAGAACCTGGCATGGGATGGCAGGAAGTGAGGCGCTGCTGGCAGGCGGGGCTGGGCCTCACTCCGCCAGAAGTTTCATGAAGCTCAAACCGAGCTCGCAGCTCACGTAACTTCTTTCGGTGCGTAGCCTGTATATCCCTGCGCTGGAACGCTCATGAGTCCATCGTGCCTGTCATGGCTTGTTTAATAATATCACTGTTTCTCATAAATATGTCTTCATGTGTTTATTTTTTGGGACAGATTAAATACTTGCAAAGCTCCTCAGTCTTTTTTAGGCTTGACTTTTCCACTTCACTCCCCAGACTAAGAAAACCAGCCTTAGGAGTGTTTTAATTCTTTGCACTTTAGCTTTCACAGAAAGCAAGGATGAGTGAAGTCCTATGTGAAGGAAGGAGGTCACAGTTAACTGAGGACGGAGAGGATACGATCCCAAGGCTGGCATCACTTTCATCTCTAATTTCAGATTTTGTAAGAAAAATCCTGAGGTGGGCAGATAGGGTCATGACAACAAATGCAAAGCTTTAGAATAATCGAGAGAATTACCAAAATTATATACCCACCGAAGGTGTCTATTCATCTCCAGAAAAAAACACATTAAGTTACTAAATATACAAAACTTGGTTTTCAGAAGGGCTTGTTCATTTAAGAAGTATTTACTGAGTGCCTACAAATGTGAACTGGACACACTCTTTCTTCAACCTGCTCCCCATTAATTTTACAAAAACTTGAACAAATGCTCAAGGGGTCTCCCTCCCTCCCTTTCTCCCTTCTTCTCTATCTTCCTTCCTCCCTCCCTCACTCCCTCCCTTCCTTCCTTCCTTCCTTCCTTCCTTCCTTCCTTCCTTCCTTCCTTCCTCATTCTCTGTTTCTCTCCGTTCCATCTTTCTCTCTATTTTTCTTCTTGAAAAATTTCAACTTCTATTCTCTCACCCAAAATATTTTTTAAATGGCCTACATAGATGATGCAGAGAGGACAAGAGGTGAGTTAAATAAACCTTGAGGGTGTTCTTTGGATGAATGAGATTTCTCAATTTCCCTGACTAGTTTTTCTCCCCATTGACCCCTTTCAGCACTAAAAGATCTCTAATCCCTCCATTTTCTTCTTCAGTTGCAGAAATGGAGATGGAAGGTGGGGGACATTTTGAAATAGAGGAGCTATAAAGGAATATTTTTAAAGACTTGCTTTAACAGTAAAATGTGTAGGACACTGACTGCAACATGTTCTGGAGCTCCATTGCTTGGTCCAAACCCTGCCTCCTCCAATTATTAACTGTGTGATCTCAGAGACGTTATTTAATTTCTCTGTGCCTCAGTTTACTCAAGATGCTTAAAACAGGGGTTTCTGCCTCATCTAGTTTTTGTGAGGATGATGGCAGTGCTCGGGGGGTGCTTAAGACAGTGCCAGGCACGTGATAGATAGGACATCATAGTCACCGCTGACTACCTAAGTGAGCTGGCCACTGCAGCAAAGGGCAGAATCCAATTGAGGAGCTCTGTCCTCTCTCCAAACCTTGTGCTCTCCGCTGCTTCTGCACGAGTGGGGCCCCGTTCGAGAGAAACCCACACATCTCTGAGCTTACCTAGACACAGGCACACATCTCCTTTTCTTCCGGGACCACTTTTCATTATCAAGCTTTACTTCTTTGCATTCAAAATTGAAACGTGTTTTCTACTAACGTGTTCCTCTCAATTAAAAATGTCATACAGAACATTTCCCTGGCAGGTGAGGAGTAAATAACTGAATCATGGAGTCAGAGAAATATGTGGTTAAAATCTTTGAATGGCTCTGTAACAGGAGAGAGTGTCTACTCGTTAGACGAGCACATATAGCATTTGTAACTCCTTCTTAATAACTCATTCTTTAACCACTGGTTCCAGCAACCTAAAAGAATTATTTTCTTATTTTCATCTTAGAAACACTCCTGAAGGACCAGAAGAAACCATGTCCATGTGCCGATGACCAGAAACGCAGTGCGATGCCAGGCTGCCCCGATGCAGTGACCCCAGGTACATGACAAGATGCTCCACCGGCTCTCAGAGAAGCAATCGGGGCAATCAATTTAGTCTGACATTTATCTTGTCTTGACCATTATTGAGTCATTAATCTTCCCAGTGTCAAGGCATGGTCATCACTGGACCCAACTCAATGAGTATCCATGGCAATAAAGACGTGAACAAACATTGACACAGCTTCTACAGCTCGAGGCCACATCCCTGGGATGACCCTACCCCCCTAAGAGTGCCTGTCTGAGAAAGCTCAAGGCTGCCCCAGAATTTACTGTTTGTTCCAGGCAACACCTGAGGATAGGGCCCCTGCCTTCAAGCCTCTGTGGGTGTCGGGTCGGGGGAGGAGGGGTCAGTGGGGTCAGAACCTAACTTGATAAGCGCCAGTTAGCAAACCCTGACGGTTTCGTAAGGACCAGCCCCCGTCCTGATTTTTGAAATTTCTCCCTTCCCTGGCTCTATCTGGTCCCCTCCTCATCACCATCCCTGTCCCCTCATTTTCCCTTTAGAACACCAGTCAGCTCTGTGCAAATCTAACTAGACTTCAGGTCCCTGTTACAATAGTATATTACTGATTAAAACCTGTTCTTACTACTTTAACTCGTGTCCAGCTTTGTTTATTTTTGATGCTATTTAAGCCAAAAATAGGTGAACTGCAGTAGATCACAACATAGAAAAGATAAATAGCACTGGAGGTTGCCAGCATCAATCTCAAGGCCAGGTGGAACTCCCAGGGAAAGGTAATTAATTGCCTGACAGAGAAGGCGTCAAGACACCAATGTCCATCTACATATTAAATATCAGTAAAGCTTAATTTCCTCCTTATTTTCATTCGGCCAAAAAAATCAATGCCAGTTGACCTTCGGGCCTCCAGTGCATCTCGCCCAATGCACACACCCTCTTTTCAGGACCACTGATCTGAAGAGCAAACTTCTGTGCAAGGAAGCTGAATTAAAATTCATGCTCCATGGTCCACATCTCATAGGCGATGGATTCCATGCAGGGTGACTCAGAATTTACCCCAGTTAGCCCCTGCCCAGAAATGCCAGGCTCTGTTGTGGGCATGGCATCATTGGTACAGATGGTATTCCTATCTGACAAGCAGGGCTTTCTTGGACCCACTGGCACTATGCCCAGTAGATGGAAAACACAAGAAGGACAGATTCAAGCCACTCTTGTCTTCTTAAAATAAGCAATTCATTTTTTAGGGACTGAGAGCTATTTTTCACAGCATTAGTTACTTGGCAGCTGTTTCCAAAATGGCTTCCGCAATTCTAAGAAGCTGTGATTCATCCTTTGGCCCAGCAAGGTCCTGAGTGCATGGAAATTCCAGCAGGAGTTATAAATGTCACTTTTCATGCTCAGAGCTCTCACAGCCCTCTGTAAAGCCAGAGGAAAAGTCAGCAAATTCTGTGACAATGGAAAACAAGAGGCAGCATTCAACTGGTTGTTGGTCAAACCCGCTTGTGTTACCCAGTGTCCAGTCGGAATCACAGACATTCGTGACGGGAAACCCCTGAGGTCGCTGAGTCTGTTCCCTGTGGTCTGGGCAGAATCATGTCCTCACAGTTGTTTTCCAGCAGATATTCATTTTCACATTTTCCTGAATTACTTTTTTCTTTCTTTAATTTTATTACACATATATGTTTTAGAAAGTGATATGGCATGGGTAAATTTTTTTTGAAATGTTTTAATTATTTTTATTTGCTTTTCATATTTAGTATAAAACATTTAAAATAATACAAAAGCATGAAAAATGGGAAGTAAAGGTCTCCCAACCAACACACCTTCATCACTCACATTTCTCAGTTATTGCGGCTATGATTTGTCTTATTTCACATTTTATATGCATGTAGGATGCTATATTTAAGACAAATGAGGTAACCATTTTGTTAGCTATGCTTCCAGACATTTTCCAAGAACATACAGACATACACATACATATATTTACATGCTTATTTATGTTTTTCTGGTTTTAATGGGATTATACTATATATGCTAATCTGCATTTTCTATTTTGCACATTTAACTTTGCATTTCTTTTCATGGTGGCACAATTACCTTTATAATGATTGCACAGCATTTGTTTTATGGAAGCACCATAATTGATTTAATTGCCTCATTTTAATGGCAATTCCAGTAGCTCCAGGTTTTCACTGTGACAATGTGCTGCAGTAAACAGCCTCACACTCAGCAGCCTAAGCCACTTGGTAAATGTCTAGCCATGGAGTCCTCAACATGTGAACTGTAAATTGAGTAAATGTCACCCAAATGCACTTGGAGAAAATTTTACCCAAGTCCCACTGACAATCATTTCTGTTAGCATGGAGAATGATGTTTAAGGTATTTTCAATTTTTAAAGTTGTGGTTAATTACACAGAACATAAAATTTATCGTCTTAACCATTTTTAAATGTAGAAAGGTCTATGGCATTTAAGTACATTCACATTGTTGGGCTACTGTCACCTCCCTCCAGTTGCATAAGTTTTTTCATCTTGCAAAACTGACACTCTGTCCCCATAACCACTAACTCCCATTCCCTCACCCCCAGCCCCTGGCCCCACCTTCTACTCTCTGTCTCTATGAATGTGACTCTTCTAGGGACCTCATATTAAGGGAATCACACAGTATTTGTCCTTTTGTCACTGGCTTATTTCATTTAGCATGATGTCTTCAGGGTTCATCCATGTTATAGCCTGTGTCACAATTTCTTTTCTTTTAAGGTTGAATAATGTTCCATTGTATAGATATACAATATTTTGTGTATCCATTCGTCTATTCATGGACACTCATTTAATATATTTTAATGCTTAGTTTCAAATTTTCTGATACTTCAGTAGTCTGATTTAAAATGGAGAAATCTGAGACAAACATACAGTGTACTCACAGGTTTATAGCCCCTGCTTTCCCTTACAAGTGAGGGGGTCCCTCAGCACTGCTTTTTTCCTACATGAGGACCTTTGGGGAACGCCTTCAGGTGGAGGGTGCTGTCACCGCTGTCCTCACTGAACCAGAGGACCCTGGCTTCTCCCCAGGTGGTGGTGGGCACAGCCCCTGTCCCCCAGTCAAAGGAGAGCATCAGGGCACGGCTGATACTCAAGAAGATGTCATCAAACAGTGGGATTATTTTGATATTATATTTTTTTGCATTAACTTTTTAATTTTTACAAAACTTTGCAGAGAAATTTAAGAAATGTAGTTAAAATATCTTCAGTTAAATTTCAAGCCCCTTGCCTGTCTTCAGAGAGATGCTGTGGGCTTAGGCTACTGCATGACTTTAGCAGGTTCGATTTGGGGAACTCATTTTGTCAAAATTCCTGTGGGGTTTTGTCTGAATAACTTAAACTGTTTAAAATAAGACTTTCCCTCCCACTTAGTGATAGAACCAGACTTGTGATTCCTTCCTGCTTACTGTCCCAAAACCTCCAACTCTATATCATGGCCAGGTTACTAAATGGCATAAAATGAGATGGAAAACAAATGACAAAAGTGTTCTGGCTACTGTGTCACGGAAACCAAGAAATCTAATTTTTCAATAAAACAAATAAAATCCTTTTTAGATGTAAATGGATAGAAATAGAGTACTGTTTATAAAGTCTGTTAGGCTGACGGGTCAACTGAGGCTCTGAGCAGGCAGGTGTGGGACAACGATTTGCTAAAGAAAAGGATGAAATGCATAGCAAGTTGTGTTACAAACCAAGAAAGATATTTGTTCTGCTCCTCTGTGCGCATCTCCATATTTAAAGCCACAGGCTTCCTTATACATACATTTTGCCAAAACAGAACACGTCAAAGTAGTTACACTATTAAAACCAATTTATAGCGGATGTTTATAGAAAAGAGCCTCCCAGCACATTAAAGATATTACTTCATGTAGTTTACATACAGTGTTTTTCAGAAACGTATCTAGTGCCAAAAAAGACACAATTAGATCACATTTCCTTACAGGCGGTTTCTTGTTCTTTTTAGTGTTTTTTTCTAGTCGCCATTTACATCCCTCGTTATAAAGTTGTCTTAGAAAAAAATGATGGCCCTTCTTTCAAAGACTTGAAATAAGTAAAACTTTTTTTTAAAGGAAATGAAGAACTTCCTTGATGGATTTTTTTCCCCGGAATCCTGAATGAAGTATTTATTTAGATACAAGAACAGAAAAGAATTCTAGAAACTATAAAAAAAATGGTTTTCAAGGTCCACAAGTGTTCTGAGGTTGGCCAACTTGAATTAGACAGAAAGCAGACATGATTAGACGTGAGTCTGCCAAATGCCATGACTAAAACGGGCATCAGGAGACACCGTCCCCTCCGTCAGCTTGGTCTGCATGCCCACGTTCCCTCGATGACTTCCACACTGAGGACGATTTACAAAGCTGTCCCCAAACCAGTGGCCCCTGCCACACACAATGAAGCCAGAGCAGGAAGGGGTCAGGAGTTCTGTGAGCCCAGAGCCAAAAACAAGGACTGGGAGGATGACCCACCTGTAGACAGCCTGGCTGGCTGGTCTCCACAGCGAGGAGATGAAAGAGAAACCGGAAAGGCACTGCCAGCTTCTATACCCGCCTCACTTTGTTTCCATTTTAGAGCAATTAACATTTTCCCGAGTATACAGTTAGAGGCAATTATGAAGAGTTGACTCATAAGATTACATTTTTTGTATATATCATGGATGGATCAAGGCATTATTTAAGACACAAAAAAGAAATTAAATGAAATTAAACAGGCAAGTCTTTTTTTTATCCCCACAGTGACAATCTTTGGGGAACCATAATCCACAAGGAAATTGTGTAATATCTTCCTGAGAGGTCGGGGAGAAGGGCTGGGAGTGGGCAGTGACGTCCACAGCAGGGGTCAAACGTGCATGTGAACACTCTGGTTTCATTCATGGTTCCTCCACTGCCATAGCTTTAACTTTAGGCGCTCTCTCCAAGTCTCCCAACATGAAGAGTCCGGCTACATCTCAGCGAGAAGGAGGAAGCGTTTGTTTTCTTACACCCTTAGCGTCCTGTCCTGTGCTCGCTGTGCTTGGATGTGGGCTTCACCTCCTTCTTTTCATCTCAGACTTTGTTTAGGATTTATGCTCACCAGGGACAGAGGCACAACAGAACTAAGCAAAGGGCCTCTCCTTCCTAGGCCAGCACAAAGGAAAATAAACATGGTGGCACTTCTGAGCAGCTAGTGACCAAATCACAATGATCAGACACTGCTCTCAATGGCAATAGCTGAAAATAGTCACATTGGGAAAGAAAAGCTCACACAAGAGGGAGAGAGGTGAGCCTGGCAGCACAGCATGCACTCCAGGGACAGTAATGACCGCTAAGTTCCTTGGAGGGGCAGTGTGACTAATCTAGGTTGCTAGCACAACGTCATCCGCCTGCTCCCACACTCTCCTATCTCCCAGAATAATGAAAAGTCATTCCATTCAGCGCTGGTCTCCCCATTCAGCAGGCTCAGCCCAGGGCCTCCTTCATTCCTTGCAGACACTCGCCAGCCAGCGGGCTTAGCTTTGGCTGAGGAGGAGGAGCGAAGGCTCTGCCATGATGGGCCTGTCAGAATTTGACCTCCCAGGAACTCACCGCCCATGGCAGGCAGGCACCCATGCCCTCCTTCAGTGACTGACCTGGTGGGGCAATGTGACCACGCAGCCCCCATCCTGGAAACTGGCTCCATGTGGATGCTCAGATGCCCAGGGAGGGTATCAGACAACTTCTTAATGGTGGTTATTTTTTTTTCTTGGATTTTTTTTTCAGGGTTTTGTTTGCATCTCAGAATAATATTGTATTATCTTCTGTTGTCTGATGCTTTGACATCTGGGGCTTGGCTGACCCTGGTGGGACTGCCCCTCCCAGGATTGACCAATTCCTGGACGTGGTAAACAAAGGGCCTGAAGCAAGGTTTTCAGACACAAACCATGGGCCCACAGCCACACTCAAAACACCTCCTTCATTGGGCTGTCACACCAAGGCCACCGTTCCTTCACTCCCATCACTCCAGGGCCAAGAACCAGAGAACCAGTGCCGCCCCACACCCAGAGTCCACACCAGCCAGTCCTCAGCGGCTTGCCCTGCCTCACCGGTTCCTTCCCATGGAAACCACAATCAAGGCTGGTGCCCACATCTTCCTTGACTCCCTCTGCTTCTTGTCTGACCCTGGTGCTTCCCCGTGTGGCCCCCTTATGGCAGAACGTGTCCCCTCTTCTTGGGACCTGTGCGTAACAAACTATCTTTTCAATGGCAGTCGTCCCCTGATCTGTTGATCTTACTGCCACTCAAGTTTTCCTAATACACTATATTTCAGAATAAACATCAGCCTAAGTGTGTCCTTGAAGATCCCTGCAATGCTCCCACAAGTGCCGAGTCTAGCCTCAGTGTGTTAGTGTTAAAACCTGGCCTCCAGTCAGCCCACACTGAGCTAAGAAAACCAGGTCACCATTAGGGCCCAGCAACCAGGAGGCCCAGGGCCAGCTCATCTGCATGTCAGTGTCCAACCCTGTGAGGGGTTCTGTCTGCTACAGAACCATTTTTTAATATTGAGACTCAACCTGTTCTCGATGGTCCTGGGCTCCCAAGCAAAATATTCCAACAAGCTTTTATTATTATTTTCTTTTTAAATTATTTATTACTTTTTCCAGTTATAGTTGACATTCAATGTTATTTTATATTAGTTTCAGGTGTATAGCATAGTGGTTAGACATTTATATAATTTATGCAGTGATCCCCCCAATTAGTCTAGTGCCCATCTGGCTCCATACACAGTTATTACAATATTACTGACTATATTTTCTATGCTTTATTTCACATCCTGTGACTATTTTGTAACCACCAATTTGTACTTCTTAATCCATTTACCTTTTTCACCCAGACCCTAAGCCTCCTCCCTTCTGGCAACCATCAGTTTGTTCTATGCATCTATGAGTCTGTTTCTGTTTCGTTTGTTTATTTTGTTCTTTAAATTCCACATATAAGTGAGATCATGTGGTATTTTTCTTTCTCAGTCTGACTTATTTCACTCAGCGTAATACCTTCTAGGTTCATCCATGTTGTTTCAAATGGCAAGATTTAATTCTTTTTACAACTGAGTAATATTACATTGTATATATGTACCACCTCCTCTATATCCATTCATCCATTGATGGACACCCAGGCTGCCTCCACATCTTGGCCATTGTAAACAATGCTGCAATGAACATGTGGATGCACATGTCCTTTCAAATTAATGATTTGGATTTCTTCAGATAAAAAGTGGAATTATTGGGTCCTTCTTTGTCTCTTGCTATATATTTTATTTTAAAGTCTATTTTGTCTGGTATAACTATTGCTATCCCAGATTTTTTTGGTTTCTATTTTCATGAAATATCTTTTTCCATTCCTTTACTTTCAGTCTATGTGTGTGTTTCAATCTGAAGTGAGTCTCTTATAGGCAGCATATGTAAAGGTTCTGTTTTCTTATCTGTTCAGCCCTCCTATGTCTTTTGATTGGAGCATTTAATTCATTTACCGATTGGCCTGCGGAGGAGGGCTCAGCAGAAGAAAGATGGAACCCATCTGTTGACTGCACAGGAGAAGGACCACACACAAGGAAAATGATGACTGTCCCTCCAGTCCTTGCCCTGTAGCCACACACCTCAGTCTCTCCCTGTATGTCTCTGACTCCTCCCAAGTCTCCATCCCTCTGCCGGAGCCCTGGGTGAGTGCCTGCAAGTGACTGAGTCTGTGCATGGGCCCTTTAAGAGGACACCTGGGTTTCCCACCACCTTCCGTCCCACTTGGACATTTGGAATCATCACTGTTTTTCACAGCCAGATGTTGGAGAGCTCCTTTTCTCAACACCAGTACTTCAGGCTGGGAAACCTGATGTGGGCTGGGGCCCCTCGCTCCTTTGGGGGAGAACCTCTGCAGCCAAGATATTCTTCTGGCTTCTCAACCACCACATGTAGGTGTGGCACCAGCCCTTCTTACCAGTCTCAACATGGCCTCTTCTTTATATCCTTATTATAAAACTTCTGTTCAGCTGGACTTCAGATCAACCTGGTTCTCCAGGTTGATTTTTCTATAATTTAGTTATAATTTTAATGTAGTCATGGGAGGAGGCAAGCACAGAGTTTATTTACTCTATCATCTTGGACCTCTCTTTTTATTATTATTTTCAAATTTATTTATGTGAATTTGTGTTTGGCTTATTATTGTTGCTTCAGGGTTTTTTTTAGTACCTTGGGAAGCCCTGTGATGCTTGCCATGGTTTCTTTAGTTTGATCTTCAGATTTACAAAATCTGATCTTTAGAGGTTGTCTTCTTTCCTTCTTCCATCCTTTATTTTTTGTTTACTTTCTTTCTAACTTTTCTTAATTTTAAAAATCTTTAAAAGTTTGACTAAATTATAGAAAACCCTAAAATAGACATATACCAGGGGTGCCAAAAGAAATGTATGCATATTTTAATAGATGTTATCTATGCTCAAGCAGTAGTTCACCATAATCAGAAGTGTCTGGATGCTGATGGTAACCGCTTTGAGCACCTCTTGTAATTGCAGAAGTCAAACGTGACTTGTATTCATCTTTTGTTATTGGTATATATTGGTATATATTGAGTATTTACAATTAATACAGTTTTTTTCCTTTCTTAAAATGTGTACACGTATTTTGGCACCCTCTGTATGTACCTGCTTCCCAAATTATCAATTATTCATTATGTTTATTTTGTCTTTTTTTTTTAAAGTAAGACATGAAACATTTATAAGTAAAACTGCAGATTCCTTTGTCTCTTATTCCAGACTAGACATCTTCTTCTTCCTAAAACTAACCATTGTTATCAATTTAATATGTTTTTAAGCTCACTTTTCATACTTTATGTTGCATATACATGACTCCATGAACAAGACAAGTATTGTGGTTTTTCCATAAATGGTTTCTTGCTCCAAGCAGCATTCCGCAACCTATTTAGTTTTTAAACATATATCCATCCATATTACCTCTTTTATAGTTTTTTAATGATTATATTGTATTCCTTTATATGAATTGCCACGTTATTTAGACAATCCTCTCCTGACTCAGCAATGAAAATTCTTCTGCATGTCTCTCAGGCAGACATGTCATGGTTTCTCTTGGTATATTCATAGAACTAGATAGAGTTCATTGGTCTGAAATTATGCACAATTTAAATTTACATAGATACTGTCAAATTTCTCTCCGAAGAGATGGTGCTGAGTATTTCACTCTCCATTAAATTGTTGCAAGTAAATGTCTATTTGAAGCAGGCTGTCAGGCCTCCAAAGTTTTTTAAAAAGTAAAACAGAAAAGCAGAAAAGTTTGTTAAACTCCAAAGTTTTATTAAATAATGACACAAAGTGTTAAGTTATTCTTACTATCTTTTATTAAGTAAACTTGAGTCAAGATACAATGCCGTGTAAGGTTTGAAGTGGGACAAATGCTTGGTAACCACGCCATTGCCTCCAGATCTTTATCAGCAACTATCACTAAAGTGTGGTTTTCCATCCTCTCTGTTTTAAGGGGAAAATGCTTACTTTTCCATGTGCCACATCTAGCATTTGCAGGAGCTATCTCTTGCAACTCTAAACAGCTCTGTAGACATTCACTTCTAGAGGCTTCTGTCAACTCCTCATTCTACAGCTTTACCCTTTCCAGCCACTTAGGGCTTTGAAACATTGTATCTTCATGTGCTCTCACTACACAGATTGATTCACTCTTCATCCATGTCCTGAAACTGTCCCTTGAGACTTGCTTGTTTTATTCTCATCTCCATGGTTAAGGCAAATTTGAAGAAAAAAATCTTTAGTTTATTATTATTATTATTATTATTAATTATTCTCTAGGATATTCTCTTTCATCAGAAAAAGAAAGTTTAATGGGATTCTTGCCTGTTGATCACTCACTCACCACTCACTGAAACAAAAAGATGGGGATATTGGAAAATAATAACTACGTGGCTTGCTTTTTGGTTTAAAATTTTTCAAATTTTAACTGCTGTTATATAATTTTTCTTACTCTTAAATTGGATTTTTTTTCCCATTAGTGGAAGATTTAAAAATTCATTTGAATTAAACAAAGTAAACGCATTTTAAAAATAATTTGTTTTTCTTAAATTTTCTTAACATATTATCATTTATCTAAATTTTAAGTTTAATTTGTACTTTTTGCTCATTAAATAATCAATGAGGCTCTCATAAAAAAGAAAGCCCCCTCAAAAATTAATAGATTAGAAATTCTTCAAGTGCCTCCAACTTATTATATAGGAAATCCACTAAACATTCTAACATGTTTACTTTGCACAGCAGGCTTAAATGTGTGTTGAAAAACAGTGAGGGTAAAGTATACCATGTCCAAGAGAGGGCATCCTCAAAACAGTAGTATCGGTTATTTTAGCTCCTGGTCACTCAAGGAAATAGGTATAATATTTGGAGTAAATCAGACAATGACTTTTTTGGGTATATATGTCTACATCAGTTAGATGCAACTTGAGAGCTTATATTAAAAAGTAGATCTTCATAAGAAAGGCTCGAAGCCTTTGAGCTATACATCTTTCTCTTTTAAATAGTTATTTATTTATTTATTTATTTGCTTTTAATATCTTTTCAAGTGGGATGACCAACTTTTCTGATATGCCTGAAACTGAAGAGGTTCTCAAGACACAGGATTTCCAGTTTTAAAACTGTGAAGGTTATAGGTAAACAAGGATTAATTAGTTATTCTATGGATATAATTATAAACACAATTAGAAGGGTTGTTGCCAAGATCAGAGAAAGCTCAACCAGGAGATGACTGAAGAGAGTCACTGGTTGTGGGGGTCTCATGGAGACACTCAGCTGGCGAGTGAGGTCAGCAGCCCGGTTGTAAGGTCTAAAACAAGATCAGAAATATTGGGGCACGATTATTCAGATGAAGAGAGAATGAGTCAACATCAGATGTGAGCCAGGTGTGCCCAAGATGTAAGCAAGAGTCCAAGCAGTCAAAGACAGCATCAAATATTTCCACATCAAGGCTTCTCTTTTGCTTTTCCTTTCTTTCCTCCTTTCTTCCTTCCTTCCTTCCTTCCTTCCTTCCTTCCTTCCTTCCTTCCTTCCTTCCTTCCTTCCTTTCTTCCTCCTCCTCTCTCTCTCTCTCCCTCTCTCTTTCTCTCTCTCTCCTTTCCTATGCTCTCAACCAGCTTGAAAGGTTAATCTAAATGAGCTGATATGGCAAAGGAAGGTAGTTAGGTGATTATGTACTAGAGTTAGATTGATATGGTACATTACACTGATTCATTCTTGGAAATTGAGAATGTTTCCTTTGTTTCCTATGAGACTTTGTCTAATTTTTCAAGATCTCAGACTTACTAAGTACCCATCATTGCTTGAGTTTTTCATATTTTTCCAAGCAACTATCATGAGCTCTGTTCTTGTTTAATTTTTTTATTCTCCTGGTTTCATTTGTGATTGCTTATTTTTTGTAGAGTCAAGGGCTTTAACAACAATTGGTAATATCTTACATTTGCCTAACACTTTGAACTTCTCAAGGTGCATCTATTTTCTTCTATTATTTGCTCTATAGCTCCAGGATATATACACAGAATTATTAATACCTCCTTTTTGTAGGTGAAGAAAATAAAGACAGAGATGATGATAAACATTAATAAAATTTCAAGGATGTAAACAGAAGAGCCAGCCTTGAATCTGTGTTTTATAATTCCCACTCTAACTAAATTAGGTATGTACTTGGTAGAAGTACAGAAAAGAATTGTTCATCCAAAATAACCTAGTCACCATTTATTCAATGGTTTGAAACTTTTAAAGTTACAGAATCATATTGTCAAATACAATCTCACATGGGACTCAAATATATAAAACATTTAAGAGTAGACCACTTCAGGTGGGCATAGGGTGCCTTGAAATTAATCCAACATCCTCTTTCTCCCCGTGAACTCTTTCCAACCCCTTGGAACTCAGTTTGAAAACTACTGATGGGGTCCATCCCATTCATTTGCTAGACAAGGAAACTCTCAGATAGGAGATGTGCCTGTCTCTCACCGGGATGTGCCTCAGGTGACCCAGTTGGTTAAAAATGAACTGGAATAAGATCTTATACTTTTGGATTCTAAGTTCGTTGCTAACTACCCATCATTCCTTGAGTTTTTCATATTTTCCCAAGCAACTGTCATGAGCTATGTTCTTGTTTAATTTTTTTTATTCCCCTGGTTTCATTTGTGATTGTTTATTTTTTGTAGAGCAAAGATCAGAATTTCTGACCTTGCAGAAATAAAAAGGATTTAAGTGAATATTATGAACAATTATATGCCAATAAATTAGATAACCTAGATGACAAATTCCTAGAAACCCATAAATTATCAAATCTGACTCAACAAAAAATAAAAAAAATCTAAATAGACTAATAACAAATAAAGAGATTCAATAATAATAATGATGATGATGATAATAATAATAATAATAATAATAATAATAAAATCTCCCAACAAAGACAAGTTCAAGATGAGATGGCTTTACTGGTGAATTCTACCAAATATTTAAAAAATAATTAACACCAATCTTTTTCAAACTCTTCCAAAAACTATAAGAGGAGGGAAAACTTCTTGACTCATTCTATGAAGCCATAATAAATCTGATTCCAAAGCCAGATTAATATACACAAAAAAAGAAAATTACAGGTCAGTGTCTTTTATGAATATAGATGCAAACATTTTTAACAAAATACTAGCAAATGGAATCCAACAGCATAGTAAAAAGATTATTAACCATGACACAGTAGGGTTAATCCCAAGAAGGCAAAGGTGGCTCAACATAAGAAAACCAATTAACATGATATATTATATTAGCAAAAGGAAGCGGGGGGAGCAGCACATGATTATCTCAATTGATACAGAAAAGAGCATTTGATAAATTTAACACCCTTGCATTATAAAAACACTTAGAAAATCAGGGAAAGAAAAGAACTGTCTCCACTTGATAAAGGACATTTATGAAAATCTTACAGCTAACATCATACTCAATGGTTAAAGACTGAAAACGTTCCTCCTAGGATCAGTAACAAGACAAGTTCTAGCCAGCACAGTTAGGCAAGAAAAAAAATAATAAAGAAAAGGTATCCAAATTAGGGAGAAAGAAATAAAACTTCTCTATTTGCAGATGACATAATCGTTTATGAGAAATTCCCAAAGAACCCACAAAAAAATAGCTACTAGAGCTAATAAATAAATTCTGTAAAGTTTCAGAGTAAAACATCAATACACAAAAATCAGTTGTGTATTTGTATGCCTGCAATGAACAATCTAAAAGGAAAATTAAGAAAAAAAATCTGTTTTCAACAGCATCAAAAAGAATAAGATATCAAGGAAAAAATTTAACCAAGGAGATTAAACACATACACTGAACACTATAAAATATTGTTGAAATTTAAGGTTTAAATAAATAGAAAGATATCTTGTGTTTAAGGAAGGCAATATTATTAACATGTTGATATTACCCACAGGAATCTACAGAGTTAATGCAATACTTTCAACTGCATTTTTTTTCACAGAAATGAAAAAGATTATCCCCAAATTCATGTGGACTTGCAAGGGGCTTAGAATAATCAAAACAATTTTGCAAAAGAAGAGCAAAGTTGGAGGACTTACATTTCCTGATTTCCAAACTTCCTACGAAGCTGAAATAAACAAAACAGTGTAGTAATGGAATAAGGATAGACATATAGACCAAAGAAATATAATTGAGAATCCAGAAATGAACTCATGCATTTATGAGTATTTAATTTTCAGCAAGTGTGCCAAAACCATTCAATAGGAGAAAGAATAGACTCTTTAACAAATGGCGCTTAAACAACTGCTTATCCACATGCAAGAGAGTGAATTTGAACTTCTGCCTCAGGCCATATGTAAGCCTTAACTCAAAGTAGACCAATGACCTAAACATATGAACCAATACCATAAGACTATTAGAAGAAAACAGGGTTAAATCTTCATAACCTTGGATTTGGCAGTAGATTCTTAAGT
Organism: Hipposideros armiger; assembly: GCF_001890085.2. Lineage (NCBI taxonomy): Eukaryota > Metazoa > Chordata > Mammalia > Chiroptera > Hipposideridae > Hipposideros > Hipposideros armiger. Next base: position 1,324,790 of record NW_017731804.1, on the reverse strand, counting down.
ATGACACCCAAAGCACAAATCACAAAAGAAAAACTAGGTAAATTTGACTTGATTAAAATAAAAGAACTTTTGTGACATCAAAAAAGTGAAAAGACAACCTACAAAATGGGAGAAAATATTTGCAAATCACATATCTGATGAAGGTTTAATATCCAGAGTATCTAAAGAACTACAACCCAACAGCAAAAAGACAACCCAATTAAAAAACAGTCAATGGACTCAAGTAGAAATTCCTCCAAAGAAGATACACAAACGGCCAATAAGTACACAAAACATGCTCAATATCATTAGTTGAATATGCTCAAAACCACAATGAGGCAGCACTTTATACCAACTAGGATGGCTATGATAAATAGATGATAGATAAGACAGTTAGATGATAGATAGATGATAGATTAGATAGATAGATGATAGATAGATAATAGATGATAGATAGATAGATGGATGATAGATAGATAGATAGATAGATAGATAGATAGATAGATAGATAGATCGACAATAACAAGGATTGGCAAGAATGTGGAGAAATTGGTACTCTCATTGTATGTTGAGATGGGATGTTGGTATGTTGTTGATGGGAATGTAAAATAGTGAACTTGCTGTCGAAAACAGTTTGTTGTTTCTTCAAAAAGTTAAACACAGAATTAGCATATGACTCCACACTATTTTACACTTACATCATTGAAAACCAATCCTCAAACAAGTACATGTCCACACATGTTTATAGAAGCATTATTCACAACAGCCAAAAAGTGGAAACAGCCCAAATGCCCATCAGGGGATGAATCGAGAAATTGTGGTAGACGGGAGCGGCCGAGTGGCGCGTTGGTTAAGAGTTGGCTTGGAAGCACCAGCTCTGAGCAGCAGGGCCCCAGTTCAGATCCCACATGGGCAGGTGACACTGCGCCCTCTACAGCTAAGATGGTGAACAACAGCTCGACCTGGAGCTGGGCTGCCTTGAGTCTCTGGTGACAGTGTAGGCTGCAGCCCCTGCTGCAGTGGGCTGCCGTAAGCTACCGTGAGCGGCTAGCAGCTGGTGTGAGCAGCCATCCAGTGGCCGGCGAGCGATCTGCCTTAGCCAGGAAAAGCGCAATGATCACGATACCAACATGGGCCAGTGAAGCGATGTCCTCCACAACTAGACTGAAGAACAAAAGGACAGCAACTTGTCTGTTCCGGTTCCCCGAATCCCCTGTAAAATCTTTAAAAACAAAAATTGTAGTAGATACATCCAATGGAATATTATTCAGCCACAAAAGGGAATGAAGTACCTATACATGATGCAACGTGACTGAATATTATGCTAAGTGAGAGAAACCAGACACAAAAGTTACGTACTGTATGATTCCATTTGTATGAAACTTCCAGAACAAGAAAATCACCAGCGCAGATTGGTGGTTACCGGGGTTAGGGGAGGAGGAAACAGGGAGAAACTGCTCATCTGTTAGAGGTTCCACTGTGGAGTAATAGAAATGTCTTGGAACTAGATAGAGGTGGTGGTTACACAACACTGTGAATGTACAAAATGCCACTGACTTGTTCACTTTAAAGTGGTTAGTTTTATGTGATGCAAATTTTACCTCAATAAATTATTTTTTTAAGGTTTTTATTCTTCTTAATACCTCATTTTAAAATCAGTTACTGTTTTATTTCTATCTATCCAAAAAAGAGAAACCAATAATTTCACACTTAGATGGCTAATGTGAAAGTGTGATGGTGTCTCCAAAAGTTAAGCATCAAGTTTCCATAGGCCCGCACTATTCCACTTTTACATATGCATATATATCCCAAAGAATTAAGTACATGTATTTGTACTCAAATTAACTATTTAGCCAATAAGGACATTGTCTGGTTATTTGGGGAATACATTTTGTCTG
>NW_017731804.1:1314867-1322638 GCF_001890085.2 Hipposideros armiger | reverse complement strand
AGCAGCTGTCCCTATCATGTCTTCTGTTTATTTCATAATCTATTAGGTCTGGGCCAGGCACAGAGTCAGCATAATCTGTGTCTCAAAATAATTATCCCAACCAGACAAATACATTGACTGTGTGCTTTTTCAGTTCTGGTGAAATCTTTTGTGAATTTAGCTTTTGTTTCCATCTTTTATGTCCTCTCTAGCTCTTATGGTATAAAATACATGTTTGTTACATATTATCAATGGAGAGATGTCCTAAGTTTATTGTAACTGGGATAACACAAAGCAGAATATCCTGTGTAGGGAGATCTTGACACATAAATGGAAACGCAAATCTTTAGCATCTTCTCACCTCCCTCTGAACCTGCTTTGCTGTGTATTGAGAGTTGAGTTAATACTGTCGCCAAGCAAGGCATGAATTAGGTCCATATAATGATGACATTATCTTTAATCTCTTTATGAATCAACTGGTCTTCTGTAATTGTTTCCCTATTAAATGTCAAAATCAAATTCAAGATGGTGGAAAAAAATGACTTGGTAGCCAAGATGCTATGTCTAAATTTTATTATTAATGGACAGCAAGTATTACATCAGGAATCAAAAGGACAGAGTTTACTCAGAAAGTAATGATGAGTGAAAATGACCAGAAATTTCCTGAGCTCATCAACTTGGACTGGAACATCTGGTACTAGATAATAATAACAGTGATTACCACTCATTAGAGCCTTACTACGTGCTGGGCCCAGGGTTCAGTGACTTACTCCACATCTTACATGGATAGAAGCAGAAACGTTAAATGCTTTTATGTGGCAGATCCAGGATTTCAACCCAGGTCAGTCTGACTCCATAGTTTGAGTGCTTAACTGTCACCTTGTTTCAGAGCCCCTCAAACCATAATGTTTCACTTTAGACCCCAGAGAGGTTGGGTGTGAAATGTAATGAGACTTTCTCTTTGGCCTGCTCCAATTTGATTTAATTAAAACTCATTAGGAATAAAGTGTACATTATTTAAGAAGGTAGACCTTTTAAAATATCTATTAGATTCCTCATCAAGCTCCTGACAAGGTATGGATAAAGGACAAGTGAAAATCTTTAACATATGCTGGTACCTGAGTGTCACATTCATCAAGGGTTTGCTTTGAAATGTCCACAGGCTGTAGCTGCACTTGTCGATCCCATTCAGGGTACATGGCCCTATGAGGGGTCAGTTGGTTGAAAGGAGAGAGTTTCACTTTAATTTGGGGTCTTAGGTGTAGCCTGAACATCTCACTCCCCGGCCCAACTCAGGCCAGGAGAAGACCAACTTTAACGTCAGCATCTCAGTGGCATTTACATGATGGATGCCATTGGAAAGGGAGATCTAATTCTCCATTCAGTCCAACCCTATTCTAATCCAGTGCAACTCAGCAAATGCTCACGGTGTGCCTACAGTAGTTTGACATCACATGGGACACAGACATAGTAAGGAAAAGGTCCCTGCTGTCAAAGGACTCACAGGCGAGTGTCCAAGACAATGGGTTGACAGAAACACCACCCTGGGACACAGAGGCTGATGTACAAAGGAAAGACTGTTGTGATGCGACCAGAAAAAGAGGGATCCCAGAGAAGGGTCTCCTTGAGCTGCGTTTAGTGGGGTGAGTCAGGCTCCAAAGATGGACAGTGCTCGTTGGAGGGAACAGCATGGTCAAAAGCAAGGGCATGATGCTGGAATCAGCAGGCCTGTTCAGGAGACTCTAAGTAGACCTGGAACAGACCCTGTTCACATGGTCCTTGTCCATCCCTTGCCCGTCACTGAACTTGTATCTCTACCTGCTCACAGTCACACCTTGGCACAGTTTACCCATGTTCATTCACACCTTCGGGAGTTGGACCAGTGAGACCCAGGGCTCCCAGTGTGGAGCTGGAGAGATCAGGAAAAGCTCTACATTCTATTTTTTCTGACTAAGCCTAGATGAAAAGTGTTTCCCAGCAAGACACTATTATTATTCTTGGACAGTTGTCTATTTTTAAAATTCGGGCCAGATATCTCTTGCTTTGGAGTTAGGTCAACTAAGATCATTTACTTCCCACCACACTTTATTTTTAAAATCTCCATGTGTACTGAATTTGAACTTGAGCAGGATCTGTTTCTGAGATTATCTTGTCACCGTTGGCAGTGCTGGGGTGCCCTCTGTCTTTTTATCAGTTGGCCTGTGGGGTTTACTGGCAGGTTTAAAAGCTGACTTTCGGCCCTTTGCATTTTTGCATGTTCTTGTAACAGAAACTTGGGAGGAAAAAAGGGGTTAAAAAAAGAGGTCCTGAATATTATAATAATAATAATAATAATAATAAAGATGATCAGGCTATTCATCTCAATATGCTTAGCCTGATATCAAATAAATATCTATTTGGAGGGGAAAGAATTACATTATAAACAGAACCATCTCGACCATCTGTGCAGAGCTCTTCCAGCACAATTACATCACACTGTGGCTGATGGCTGGTTGTTGATCCAAATATTTGGCAAAGAGGGTGATACCCTCCTGGGATGTAACAGCCTATCCACAGCTTCCTGCCTCATTGCCACTTACCAGTTTTATATCAACAATTAGAATCAGTAGAGAATCCAGTGCTTTCACTGGGGTAAACAGCCTCTGACTTTGTAAGTTAAATTAGCAATTGAGGACGTCTCAAACTAGCAAGTTTTCCAGATATTTTTCTTAAGGAACCAAATTCAGCCTGGAAAATAAAAAATGCCGGGGAGAAATTGAGAGGGGTCTTCCAGACAGCAAACCATCATCAAACTCAAGGGCTCACACTCCGCACGGCTCGTTCAGCCCCTCAGCTGGTTAGCAAGTCAAGGTCTTTTCCCTCCATTCTGCCTGTGAGAAGAAAGGGTTTGAGTTTTAATCATGTAGATTTTCATCAAAAAGTTAAGATGGGAAGATGGCCAGCGCCTTTGATTTCGCCCCCTGGAAGTGAAGTCCACTTTCTCTATTTGCCTTCCAGAGTTTCTGGTGGTGCTTCCTACTGTCCGTACAGTCTACTGGGCTAGATGTACCCCCAGACACTCACAAAGTAGCAAGTCACGTTGTCGGCACTCCCAGCTCCTCTGCTTCCATAATACCCAGCCCTCCAGCCTGACCCAGGAGAACACTTGAGTTTATTTGATCATCTTCACCTCTTTGTTGACAAGTGAATGTACCTGGAGTGTTTCTCCCAGGTGACATTTCTTGTACTGGGTCACCGAAAGGCTGGTGCAGAACTCAGCCCCCTCAGAAGCTCCTCGACCCAAATTGCTAGGTCACCCTGCTATCAGTGCTTATTTCCCTTCCATGAACACAGGCACAGCTGGTGTGGTGTTGATGACAATGTGTCTTCCTCTCTCACCCCCCTGCCAGGTTTCTGTCTCTTTACCCACAGTGCTCTGCGGCACACTGGACTGATTCATGGCTGGGACCCGAGGTTACAAATTGCTTAGATGGCCAAGAGGTAAAAGGGTGGAGCCGTGTCTGGGCAGGGCTCCCAGATGTCCTCTTCCCACTCCAGTCCTCTGAATCTCGGTGCCAACACCGACTCCACTGGGGATTGTAGCCGACCAGAGTCAGCATTTTCTGCATCTGGGTGGCCACACTGACCACCTTCTCAGAGGTGCAGTGGTGAGGGGGGAGCTGGCGGCGGTGGTGGAGAGTACGGGCATTCCCCCTGTGATGGGGAGAGGCGATGGCACTGATACCCGGGGGAGGAGGTCGCAGCTGCCGGCCGAGTCCCATCCTCAAGCTGCTAGTGGGGTTGAGGCAATGCTGAGTCTCACTCAGTCCTGGAGCCAAGCTATTTCTTTAGTCTCATTTCATGCCGCTCGTCCCAAACTGTGGGCATCATTCTTTCAGCCCATGTGGGGTCCAGATGTATGTGGCCAAAGGGAATATTTTTTTTCTAGCGACTTTGGGTGGATAGAAAAATTACTTCAGATTCCAGTGTGTTATTTATATGCATTCTTCAGCACTCCTTGGTAATGTGACGGGTGCCCTGGGAGTGGGGTGTGGGGCTCGGGAAGGAGTTGAGCTGACTCCAGTCAAACAGTGAAGAGCAAAGAAAGACTGAAAAAAATTCTGAGGGTTTGACGGAAGGTAGACAAAGAGAAGTAGGAAAGAACCGAGGGCTGAATTTGGTAAGACCCTCGGTTTGCTCAGCTGTTTGTATGATCAACTCAATGGGAAAAGAGAAAAACACACTTTAATTGACTCAGAGAACTCAGTCAGCCTGTAGGCAGGCCCACCCGTCAGCCATCTTCTCACGCTGTGAGCAATGCCAACACCAGAAACATCAGAGTCACAGCAGTGAACATTCCCCCGGAGCCCCTCTCTCGAGGGGCCTTTCCTCCCTCGTCTCTATAGACTTTCATGTGCACCATCTCATTCCTCATCTTCAGGCCCCACCCCACCCAAGACACAAAAAGGTCCTTGGGCTCATAACAAAGGCACGGAAAGCGAGAGCTGAGAATCAGGTGACCTGGGTTCAGGTCTCCATTTGGTCACTTGCTGCCGTGTGACTTGGGGCACATTACTTAACTTGACTATCCTCACTTTTCTCATCTGTGAAATGGGGGAAACCAGTGTGCACCCCACGTTTTTGTTGGAAGGCTTAAAAGAGGCCTCAAGAAATGGTAGCTATTAGTTTCTAACCCCATTTTATGCATTCGGAAGTTTGTCAGTGTCACTTACAACCCTATTCCAAGCTGAAATTGCTTTTGAGATCTGTTTGTCCCCAAGCCTGAAAAGTAAACAAAAGGTGTTCAAGGAAAGGTTGCCATATAATCGAATGCATGATGGATGGAGTGGAGGGGCCCTGATCCGTCCTAGCTCTTGAAGTGTTTGGAGAATTAATGGAGAAAATTCACAAAGTACTTAACACTGTGTCTAGTACGTCAAACATACAGTCTCTACGTGTCTTTTCTTTCTTGCTCCACATTCAGTTGGTTAGAAATCCTTTTGGCTCTACCATCTACATATTTTCATATGTACATGTATTTATATATATTTGTATGTGTATGTATATAAATGTGTGTACTGTCATCTCTTCTCACCACCCCCACTGCTACATCTAATCTAGACGCACCATCTCACGCCTGCATGACTGACTACAGCCTCCTAACCAGGGTTCCTGTTTGTTACTGGGCCTCCTAGTGTCTAAACTTAACTTACTGGCCAGTGTAACACTTTAAAACATGATCCAAACCATGCCATGCCTGTGCCTAGGGTATTCCAAAGGTCCCAACTTCACCCTGAGTAAAAGAAAATCCTTACAATGGTCTACAAATTCCAGCCTAATCCCACCTCCGGCCCTCCCCTCCTTTTTCCTCCCCCATTCCTTAACCTCCCTGATAGTGAACACACCTCTCACTATCCCTGCTCCATTCACTCAGCCAAGGACCTGGGGCCTCCTGGCTGTTTCTTAGACTCCTTCCACAGCAGGACTCGTCATCAGCTGGTCCCTTTCCTGGTCACCTCCCACCCATATCTACATGGCTTATTTCCACACCTCCTTCACGTCCTTGCACAAAGGCCACTTTGCCTAGGGACATACCCTGATCACCCTCTTTAAAATAGCATCTGCCCTAACTTATAGCACTTCTGCTCTCCCTTGCCCACTGTACTCACCACTAAGCTCCACGTAAGTCACTTACGATGTGTGCTGTCTGTCTCCATGCTAAAATGTCAGCCCCATGGAGGCTGAGTTTTCTTGTATGTTGTATTCACTGCTGTATCCTAAGCAACCAAACAGTGCCACTGCACAGTAGGACTCAATAAATATCTGCTGAATAAATTAATAACTGGTCTTTTGAAAGTCTCAATCTTTGAGAGTCTGTAATTCCCTCTCTTTTTTTTTCTACAAATGTAATAGAGATGAAAATAAAATGGATGATCTCAAAAGTTTCTTTCATCTCTGGAAGTCAATTAAAATTCATTTTTAAATCAATTTGTTCATTCATTAAAGGAATATTTATTGAGCATATACTAAATGCTGGAAACACAAAAAAGTAAAAGCAATAGATTCTCTAATATCAAGAAAGTCCTAGTTTGATGAGAGAAGCAGCTTTGTAAGCCAGTAAGTGAAGGACATTGAACCAGGTGTTACAGAGAGAGGTGTACATGGATGCAGAGAAATTAATCCCTAACTCTTTGGGAATGAGATGTGGGAGGTGGAAGGTCAGGGACGGGAGTAGAGGGGAGAGTCAGTTTGAGGAGACTTCGTAGAGGAAACTTATCAGTTGAGACTGGAAAGATGGGTTAGAATCTATGTTTGACAAAGAGGGATGACATTCCAGGCAAAGGCATCAAGGTCCCTGGAGGTGTGGAAAGGGTAGGCATGGGGTAAAAGGGACCTAAGGCCCCTCATGGGAGCCCCTGATTTGATTTAAGTAGGGCAGTATGTGATCATACTGAAACTTCCGATAGACTGCGATGTCAAGAAAGGTTGGAGGCGAGGAGAATGAAGATCGAAGACTACTGCAAGGTATATAAGGGTCTCGAGTCTAGTGGTCAAGAGTCAAATGCCTCGTAGAGGTCACATATCAAATATACTATTTGGTAACCTGCTTTTCTTTCAGTTAGCATATTATAAACATTTTTTTCACTTCAATCTATATAGATAAACAACATTCTACCCTTAATGACTGCATTATATTCTGTGGTGTACATAATACAGTTAACAGGTCCCCTAAATCATAGTAAGGTATCTTATGATTTTTTTAAAAGCATTTATACCTACGTTTATCATTTTGACTCTAACGGTCTAAGATAGCCTTAACTAATTTTGATATATAGCAATTTGACAATAACTCTTTGTGGTAGATACCATTACCACCATTTAAGAGATGGGAAACTAAGCTTTAGTGGAATAATCCCCTTGCTTAAAGCCTTAGAGCTACAAGAGACCAGGCCAGGTTTTAATCAAACATGTGTGTCCTTTCGAGCTCAGCCCATTGGATTAACACTGCAGAAATACTCATGGACTCCAGTAGCTGGAAAATAATTCATAGTCATATAATTATTCTCACCCCCAAGTTCTATCAGGTGGGCAAGGCTCTTTTAAGTAAGGATTCACACCCTTCATATCTTGCCCTCCTTTGTAGAGCAATTTTACCCTAAATTAGTCAGCCAGTGACCAGCCTAACCTGCCGTCAGAGGGCGTTCCGCGGGCAAAGGCTTGTGAAACTCACAAATTCCCTTCCTAGTTTTTGCAACAGTTTTGCCTGCTGCACAGAGATGTGTCTAAAAATAGTACAGACCGGTCGTCTGGAGCAGAAACTGAGAACTGGAAGCCATATCTACAAGGAAAACACACTCTGACTCCATTGGCAGCTTGACCTCTGAGGCCTTGACCTTCTGGCCTGGAAGGTGTGTGGGGGGTGAGGTCTTCATCACTCAGCTAGACCATCAGTTCTGAGCATCTTCTCCAGGCACCGAGCCTGGCACACGTGACTATACGCTCTGCTTGTCCGACCCCCCGTACCACCCATAACGTGCTTTCAGATACATTATTCCATTTGACCTCAGCCAAAATCACGGGTTTTAAAAACTGCAGCTAGATGACATCATGACTTGAAATGTGGAAGGGAAAAGGTCAATTTCCATTTACTAAATGTCAAGCTACCAGGTTGACTGATGGTTTTTACTGACTTGACTGGATCAATGGGTTGTTATGTCCATGTTGACACTGGTTGAATCAGTGCACTTTGATTTGAAGGGAAGAAAGCGGAAGATAGCAGCCAGCATTTGGGGCTCCTTGGGGGTGTTGCAGG
>NW_017731804.1:1310102-1312802 GCF_001890085.2 Hipposideros armiger | reverse complement strand
TATTTCCAGTGCTGACTTCATTGTAGTTTCCAGGTCTAAAAAACGAACACTTCAATAGAAAACACTGACCCACACTGATTTCCTCAAGCATCGCTGTCCTTACACCGGGAGGCAAGACTCAGGAACTGGGTCCCCCAGAGCTTTTCCCGCCAGATGGGAGACCCACGCCCGCCAGCCAACTCCAGACAACTGACCCTCAACCTAGTCCCAGAAGAATGCGCTCCTCTGGGCTTCTAGTCATATGCTTTATGTTGGAGACTGTGAAGTCTTCATGCCTTTAAAATATAACTTCCAGTCCTTGACACCTGAGAGAGAAAAATCTGTGCTGACCCTTTTCTGCCTGCATGTTTAACTTTGGGGAAGAGTCTCCCAACAGTCAAGAAGCCAAAAGAGTGCTCAGTCTCTTGCTATTATTATTTAAGAAGTTAATGGAAATAAAACTTTAATAGTTGCCACCACTTGTCATAAAACACCGTTCAGTAAACATATGCACTGTTGCAGTAGCAAGAAAACAGTCTACTGCGCTGGCTGTCTTCACTTACTGTGTCTCTCCAAACTGAACACACATCTTGGGCAGTTTGGTTACTATTTTCATAAGTATACATTTTATAGTCCCAACAGCAAGATTACCTTCTTGATTCCAGGAAGCGTGTTGTGTGTTTTTTCTGATTGCCTCAAAGAAAAGTGTATGATGCTCGAGTACATAACAAATGCCAGCTCCGATGAAGAAATTATTGAGAGCTAATAACAAGAGAGGTCTTAATGGAGCTCGTGGTGAAGAATTGTGGTAAATACCACCAAAGCTGATTAGAACTTACTGTAACACATTATTAAATGATTGCTTCATGCATTTAATCTTCTCTTCCTTACTGGATTATGAGGCCACGAGGGCAGACAGTTTTCGTACTGCTTTAGGTCCACAGTACTAGGTCTGTTTTGCATACACGTAAGTACATAATAAACACTTAAGGATAAAGCCCTTTGTTCCGATATCCGAGACTTGCCATTAAAATGCTCTTGTTATATTCTGGTAATTGAGAAAAGAGCTCTTTGAATTTACCAGCTCAGTAAAAGATTGTGATTGGCCTTGGCTTTTGAATACAGATCAAAACCCTGCCATTAACCCATCTCCGCTCTGCAGCTCTGTACCCCGACAGCTGCGTTCCCCTGGGGTCCCACGTTAGTCACAGCTCCATTTGGAATAACTGTGAATGTGTCATGGCAAAATATCAAGTAAGGAACTGGCAACATGAGAGAAATCAGAGGCCAAGAGGGCATAAACGTGATTGTCATAGTTGCAATGCACTTGGCTTTATAGCTGCAGCCTGGACAGGAGACCAAGGGACCAAATCTCTTCTACAGAGAAGCCTTCACTATGAGGTCTCAGGCTTAAGTCCCCTGTGGAATTCTCCTGCCTAAATAATAGAGAGTGTAAGTAGAACATCTGATGTCTCTCCATCATGGGAATAGTTCCTATTCTGCAAGTCCCTCCTAAGCAGCATGTTTTCATCTTTTATGACTTCCACAAAGGTATTATTATCCTATTCTCTAGTTCACACTGAAGGGCTGGAGGCTGNTACTTGAAAGGATCTTCAAAGGGTGCCATCCTCTCAGAAGGCTGAACTTCAAGCTGCTCTCCGCCTGCTCTTTCACTGGTTGCTAATGCCATGTACGGTTTAGTGGGTTCTCTTTGCCCCTCCACACTGTGGTCTGACCATCCTTGCAGCCCAGACAACCTCAGTGTTCAGCACCCCCAGATCAAACTGTCCCCGTGCCTGGTAGGCTCAGCAGAAGGAAAAAAAAAATGACATTCAAAATTTGGAGTGATTTAAACATTTTTACCTCTTTCTTGTTTGTTGTTGTTATTTCAACAGGCAGAGCTATAGTTCTCCTGAGAAGGCCAGTTCCTCGATGTCTCTAATGTTCCCTGTGATAGTTGTCTCTCTTCCATCCCCCACAAAGTGACATTCAAGGAGGAGGAGAAGGGGAACAACCATGAAGAAACTTAGGGGGGTAAACAATTTTCCCAATAAAAAGCAGATCCTAATGCTATTTCTGCGAGTGGGGGAGTTCAGTGACAGGCAGACAGCCACAAGATTTTACCATAAGGACAACATCTGAAGCCTGGAAGGACTGCCCCCAAGGAAGTGTGCTTTGAAGTGTCACAATGGGGGAAGGAAAGGCCCCCCAGCTACCTTTGCAGGACACATCACAATGGGACACGCCCTTGCTGTCAGACCAGTACCAGGACCAGCAGGAATCAGGGCACCCCGCTGTGGAGGACAGAGGAGGTGGATGGCAGTAGGAATCTAATGGACCAAGAGACAAAAGACCTGGGCTTAGTCATGCTCAGCTGTTCCTGTGTTGCCTAAATGCATTTGCAAAACAAGATGGCTCAAATAATATTGACTTTGAAAGGTGACGTCTCAAACCATAAAAGAATCAAAGTTATCACCATTTTTTGCACTTCTTCATGTGATTTTAATGTTTACCTGTGTACTGCTGGGTGGCATGCAAGCCTTTTGATGCCTAAGACATCGAGAGGTCAGTCTCCTGGACTTGATCCTGGGGTCTGCCACCACCTGTGTGACTCAGCAAGTCCTTCCATCTCTCAGAAGCTCGGTTGTCTTTGTTGTTGGACAAGGTTTCGTGGAGTTGGGAAAGAGCTGAGGGTCAGATGAGCTTTAAACTTAAAAAGTA
>NW_017731804.1:1306412-1307332 GCF_001890085.2 Hipposideros armiger | reverse complement strand
CGCTCCCCAGAGCTGTGTCCTCCTGGCCATGCTGGTCTCTTTTTCCCAGCACGCTGCCTCTGTTAAGCACCTTTGCAGCTCAGATTAGGACCCTGCTCAGTTTGCACAAGGAGGCTTCTATCTGACCCGCCCAAAGGAATCCACTTGATTCCTCTGGTTGAGTGAAGTGAGGTTTGGGAGGAAGAGAGGTTGACATCACGGTGACAGTGGTTCAGAGGAAGCAGTTCTCCATGCACAGGGCCACCCGTCACAATGCAGATCCTCTGCTTCTTATCCAGGCACCCTCCAGCTTGCACGCTCCTCACTTCCCACCTCCCATCTCTTCTCCATTCACTTTCCTCCCTTCCTTCTTTCCTCCCTTCCTTCCTTCATTCCTTCCTTCCTTCTTTCCTTTCTTCCTACAGACATGGTTTGTTAGAGCAGTTTTAGGTTCACAGCAAAACCAAGCAGAAAGTACAGAGAGTTCCCATATGCCCCTTGCCCCCCCTCAGACACAGCCTCCCCCATCATCAGCATCCCCACCAGAGGGGACATGTGTTACAATGGATGACCCTACATGGACATGTCATCATCACCCAGAGTCTGTCTTTTACATTAGTGTTCACTTGGTATTGTGCATTCTGTGTGTTCTGACAAATATGTAATGACGTATACCCACCATGATAGTGTCCCACAGAATACCTTCACTGCCTTAATAATCGCCTGTGCTCTGCCTATTTATGCCTCCTTCCCCCTACCCCTGGCAACCGCTGATCCTTTTCCTGTCTCTGTAGTTTTGCCTTTTCCAGAACGTCATATAGTTAGACTCCTACAGAATGTGGCCTTTTCAGATTGGCTTCTTACTTAATGATATACATTTAAGTTTCCTCCATGTCTTTTCATGACTTGATAGCTCATTTCTTCTTTTTATTTTATTTTTT
>NW_017731804.1:1292575-1305552 GCF_001890085.2 Hipposideros armiger | reverse complement strand
CTTCTGATGGACCACAGTTTATTTATCCATCCCCCACTGAAGGGCATCTTGGTTGCTGCCCAGTTTTGGTGATTACAAATAAAAGCTGCTATAAACATTCTTGTTATTCATTTACTTTTTAGTAGAAAAATATCAAGTAGTTCCCCTCTTTCCCACATAGAGCCCTTTCTTTTGCCCTCTGGTGGTCCAGAGCCTACAGACACTGCTGTCCTTAGGGTCTAACCCTCCCCTCCAGGTGGGCTGTTCAACGAGTGCTCTCAAAGATGCTCTGCCCTAAAGTGGACACTGAAGCCAGTCAACCAGATCATTCTCTTGCCGCGCCATGTTACACAAATAAATGAAGCTAATCCTCACAATATCATTCCATGCCTGACTCACACATGAGGAAGTAAAAACTCAGAACCTGACAGAGGGCCATCACAACTAAAGGGTGGCTCGCTGCAGGCGGGAACTTGGCACAGACACTCATGGTGCCTTGGGTTCCTTCACAGCTGTGCGCCCCCAACCCCAGCACGTAACTTCAGAGGATCCTCTTGGGGCAGCGGAGGCTTCTTGCCCTTCAGAGGTCTGCAAGTGCCTGAAAGTTTTATGTCCCCCAGGGCAGCCCATGGATGGTGACGATGGGGACAGCCCCTTGATGAGGGACAACTTTGAAGGGTCATTTGTTCACTGGAGCTCCCCAAAGGCTCAGGTAGAGCTGGGAGCCTTATCTGAAAGCCATCTATGCTTGGTCTCTCCCTGCCCTGCTCCCCCATGCCCTTGCAAGTGTCTCCTGGGGGCATTTCCTTTATAAAGCACAAGCCCTGCCTCAGAGTCTGCTTCTGGGAAGATTACCGGAGCCAGCCGATATCTCGAACAGTCCTGAGGGGGGGCGTTAGGATTAAGAAAAGAGACAGAAGAGAGAGAGTTACCGGGAGGACTCCAGTAAATACTGAAGCCCCGAGTTTATTTTCCAACATCCTTATATACATCCAGGGTACGTGCAAAACAGAAGGGATAAACATGCATTACTTCCTTCAAAAGTATATTATTAACTATATACTAAATACTTTCAAGGTCAGGGAGACCTTAGGGGTAAGCCTCCCAGAACACTTCCTTCCATTAACCCAAATAGCTACAAATCTTCTGTGTCTCTTTAGGAACTGGCCGTACTCGCCTGGTACCTCAGTGTTAAGTAAAACATCCTACAGGTGCAAAAAGGAGCAAAACAAGATGCAAAAACAATGCATCACTAAAGCCAGCCTGCACGGCTCCCAACAGAAGATCAAACCTAAGATGGAAGAAAAGGAAGGAAGGACTCACTCTGTCCCCACTCGGAGCTCTGCCCCACCCTCGGAGGCCCTGGCAGAGGAAGCACAGCCTGGAAGGGCTGGCAGCCAAGGGGACAGCCTTGGGGATTTGAACATTCAGCCCCTGAGATTGTGGCACTATTGACAGGCCTGGCACATGCACAAAGCTGTGAGTCAGCATTTCTCTTGCTTCACTCCTGAGAAGGACAGAAATACCAGATGACTTAGGATCACAAGACCATCAAAAAATCCTAGACAATAAGAGGATTAAAACAGCAAAACAAACAAAAACAAAAAACTAACTTTGGAAGAAATGGTTAATGGAGGGAATAGAGAATAACTTCAAAATAAATATAACTCTTGGGAATTCGATAAGTTATTGCACCCATAAAGTGAGAAAAAAACCCCCAAAAGATCAGAGAATGAGAAAGACGTCTTAACATTTAACAACAACAACAACAACGAAGCTTGCTAAAATTAGAAAAACTCAGTACATAGATTGGACGATAAAGTCAAGTAATCTCCCAGAATGTAGACCCAAAATATCAAGAGATGGGATAAATAAGAGAAAAGATTAAGAGCTTTAGAAACGGCCCTACACCCCACTACTAAAAGTTTCAAGAGATAATCAAGAAAATAGATACATTATCAAGAAAATAATACCAGGAAGTCCTTAAGCAGAAGAGAGACACAAACCTCCCAACGGAAAGCCATGTAAATGAAAAAGAGCCGCATCTGGAAACATCATCGTGAAATTCCAGGACACAAGGGATAAACACAAGATCATAAAAGCTCTGAGAAAGAGGGAAAAAATAGATCTGCACTTACAGAGAGATAAGAACCCCGTTGACATTTGTTAAAAGATATTGGACAGAATCAGAATGGCATCAGAACTACCAGAAAATAATGGAAAACTGTATGAGAAAGATAGGGTCCAATGCAGTATAATTTCAGCCAATCATGAGTAGCAGTGAAGGAAGGTTCTTTTGAACATCCTTTGCCATTGGATGTTGACATTAGAAATATGGAGATGTGCGGGCTGGCCAAGTGGCTCAATTCGTTAAGAGCACGAGCTCTGAGCAACAGGGCTGCCGGTTCGATTCCCACTTGGGCCAGTGATGCTGTGCCTGAGCTGAGCTGCTGCTGAGCTGCCAACAGGTGGCAGGATGACTCAGCTGGTGAGAGCACATGCTCCTAACAACAAGGTTGCCAGTTTGACTCCCGCATGGGATGGTGGGCTATGCTCACCTGCAACTAAGATTGAACACAGCACCTTGAGCTGAGCTGCCCTGAGCTGCCAATGGGTGGCCAGATTGTTCGATGGTTAGAGCGTGCGCTCTTAGCAACAAGGTTTCCGTTCAACTCCTGCGTGGGATGGTGGGCTATGCCCACCCGCAACTAAGAGTGAACACAGCACCTTGAGCTGAGTGACTGTGAGCTGCTGGTGGGGGTGGCCAGATGGTGACTAGAATTGGAGCTGAGCTAGCTGCACCTCCACAACTAAGATTGAAGGACAACAACTTGGCTGTTCCCCTTCCCCAATTCCCCAACACTGTTCCCCTCCCCCAATTCCCCAATAAAATATTTTTTTAAAAAAAGAAAAGAAATATGGAGATGTGCACATATTCATATGTTCAAAGAATTTCACAAAGCAACTGACATTCAGAAGCCCAGACCAAGATTCCAGGAGAAAGTCGTCTGTCCCAAGAGAACTCAGGCATACGGATAGGTGGGGCTCCTGCAGCAGGCCCCTCATTACATACAAGTCCTTTGCACAGGCACTAGTGGAGTTTTTGAGTGTCCTTGTAGCTGCACTGTAGGGAATTAAGGGTACGGTAGCGTGTGTTTCATGCCTAAAAATTCAAGTGAAAGGGAGCTTTCCTTGCCTGCCCTGGGTTCAGCAACTTGGGGACAATGATAAAGGAGGCCATCAGGATGGTAAAGGGGTGACGAGTGAGCAGTCAGAGGGGAAGTGCACCTCGGGCTGGAAATTAACTTCATAATCCACCTGCCCATCCACACAAAGACATTGTCTTTCCGTTGCCAATCATGACAGCATAGGTTTTCATGTTTTTTATTGATTTATCCAACCGATATGCATTGAGTAGTGACTAAGTGCCAGCATTGTTATTAGGTGCTGGAGATTAAGTGGTGAACAAGAAAAAATCCATGTTCTAGGTAGATTAAAAGAGAAAAACAATTTAATTATCTTCAGAATAGGGGGAAAGTGTTAGATAAAATTCAAAACTCATTCATTATAGAAATTCTTTGCAAACTAAGAATAGCAGAGAGCTGTCTGACAGTGATAAATTATACCCATCAGAAACCTATAAACACATCATGCAGAACAGTTGGACTTTAGAGGTCAAGGAGACAGACATCCCTTTCTCAACACTTCTATCGAACATTGTCCTTGGAGGTTGACTGCTACAGTTAGAAAGGAAAAAGAAATAGGAAGTAAGACATGAAAAGAAAGAGAAAAACATTGTCTTTATTTTCAGGTAAAATGTCTATATAGATAATTTAAAGAAACATTAGACAATTAATCTGAATTAATATGAGAGTCCAGTAACATGGTTAGGTACAAATAGTCAAATGTCACAGAGTAGGGGACCAGAAACTGATGTAAAGATGCATTGAGATATGATGTAAGATAAATGTAGCATTATAAGTTATAGGCAAAGAATGAGCTATTCAAAAATGGTGCTACGACAATTGGTTATCCATGTGGACTAAGATAAATTTAGATTTCCTGTCTCACACCATGCAATTCTAAATATATTAAAGACCAAATAGGAAACATAACTTTAAACTTTTGAAAAAAAATAGGGTGAATTTTTGTCACTTCTGAATATGGAACTGTTTCTTAAAACAGAATTTAAAAAATGAGATATTTGATCATATTACAGAGCCTAAATTTATTGACATTAAAAAGCTTCATAATTAAAGTGAAAAGATAAGTCAAAGTCTGTAAGAAGATACTGCAAGTCATATAAGTGGCAAAGAATTAGTATTTAAGGTATCTACACACATACCTACACATGCATATATACACATATATGTATACACACACATATATAATCTTAGGATACACAAAGTTCAAGATATATAAATTATATTAGTAAAGTGTTAAAGACATAAAATTAGTTTAAGATATATATATATGTGTGTGTGTATATATATATATACATATATATATATATATATATATATATTAAGAAATGAACAAACCTAATGAAAAAAACAGAACAAAACAAATATTTCACAGTGGAGGGAGCCTGAAAGCCAATGAGGATGTAAAAATATAAAAATTCTCAAGAGGGTGAATCTACATATTGGTACAATCCTACTTTGGACAATAATTTGGCAATATCCAATGCATTAGTCTGTGTTCTCTAAAGAAACAGAACAAAGGGAAACTTACATATGGAGGGAGGGGGAGAGAGAGAGAGAGAGACAGAGACAGAGACAGAGATTACAAGGAATTGGCTCATGTGATTACAGAGGCTGAGGAGCCCAAAACCTGCAGTTGATAGGCTGGAGGCCCAAGAGAGTGATGGTGTAGTGCTAGTCCAATTCTGAAGGCCTTAATACCAGGAAAGCTGATAGTGCAAGTTCTAGTCCAAAGGCATATTCCATATTCCAGAAGCCCATATTCAAGCTCGCAGACAGTCAGAGAGAAGGCATTTTCTTACTCAGCTTTCTGTTCTAGTCAGGCCTTCAGTGGCTTGAAAGAGCCCCCCCCACCACCACCACCATACACACACACACACACACACACACTGAGAAGGACCATCTGCTTTACTCAGCCCACAGATTCAAATGTCAATCTCATCTAGAATCATTCTTGAAGACACAGCTGGAATAATATATAACCAAATATCTGAGCACCTGTAGCCCAATCAACTTGACGCATCACAAGTCAATCCCATCCCAATTAGGTACCATACTTAATGTCCAAATAAATATAATAATAAGGTTATAATTCTGTCTCACATGGTACAACTGTCCTATGTACAACTGGAAACACATTGACCCTTTTCTGAGAAGAGGAGGCAATGTCCTTGAGTGATTTTTATATTCTCCTTAATATTCCATAAGTTAAATATCATAATATGAAGTTAACACATCTATGTTACAAGATGAAGGAATAAGAGAGGAAAGAAAACAATATGTTATACAAGATATTTATATATGTCACAAACATATATATTATGTACCTAGTCACATAGCTGGCATTTATAACCACCTTCTTCCACTACCCGTTCTGCGTTCCCTTTGCCTTTAGCCAGCACCTCAGCTGGTCCTGGTTATCTGGTGAGTGACCCAAGCCTTCATTTCCAAAGGGTCTGGGCCACTGCTAGTCCTGCCCAGATTGGGCTGCTGCAGTTTCCATTGGCCCTAACCACAGGAGATGGTGACACTAAGTGACGCCCTCCAGGATCTTCTGGACTCCAGACTCTTCCCGCCTCCGCTGTGGGAATAGCAGGGCAGCGTCCCCTCGGTGGTCAGGACCGCCGCCCCAGCCAGCACAGTAACTCCCTTCCTTGCCTGTTGACTCAGACGCATCAGGAGCTGAGAGTAGCCAGGTGAGTCTTACCTCCCAGGTCAGTGGAATTATTGTCTCCTTGATGGATGTATTCCTCCCTTTGCAACTAAGACCTCTAAGCCAGGAGAGCATAAGTTCATGGAGACAGGAAGCACAAATAATTTACTAGTTGATCACTGGGGGGTAATTATGAGTAATGCCACCGAAATTTCCACTCCTTGGTTCTCGGACCCCTGAATCCTGGCTATGGGAGAAATAACACCTTATATTAGACAGTGATTCAGAGCTTGTACAGGGAGCATCCTGGAGAGCCTCGCCCCAGCCCTGCAAGATATTGCCATTCAGCTGGCACTGTGACCAGGTCCTCTAAAGGCCGTTCCACCATTCTGTAGACCCACTGCTTCAAGGATGGTGGGGAACATGGTAAGACCAGTGAAGTCCATGAGCAGGGGCAGTGGTCAGAAGCAGTGCTGTGTGGAATACATTATGGTGGAAAAGACATTCTGTAAGTCCACAGATGGCAGTTGTGGCAGAAGCCTTATGTGTAGGAAAGGCAAATCTGTACCCAGAGGAGGTGCCTATTCCCTTAAGAACAAAATGCTGCCCCTTCCGGGGTGGAAACAATTCAGTATAATCAACCTGCCGTCAGGTAGCTGGCTGATCACCCTAGAGAATGGTGCCATACGGGGTCTCAGTGATGGTCTCTGCTGCTGGCAGATGGGGTTCAGCAGTGGCCGTCGCCAGGTCAGCCTTGGTGAGCGGAATTCCATATTGCTGAGCCACACATCGCGTCTGTCCCTGTCACCATGATCACTTTGCTCATGCACCCACTGGGCAATAAGAGGGATGGCCATAGAAGGAGGCCAGCTGGTATGCACAGAACATGTTGTCTTATCTTCTTAATGGTTAAAAGCCTCCCCTGCTGAGGTCACTCTTGGTGAGCATTCACAAGGGACAATATCTTCGTTCTTTGACCATTCAGAGAGGTCTACTCACATACCTCTTTCCCAAATTTCCTTGTCATCAATTATCAGACCATGTCCCTTCCTGACCATCCAGCCATGCCGTTGGCCAAAGCCCATGAATTGGTATAAAGTTAGTAAAGCTGAAATGTGAATGTCCTTCAACCCAGCAGTTGCACTTCTATGTAGATGACAGAGGTAAATGTTTACACATATGTGCAAGGAGATATGCACAAAACTGTTTGTGACAGCACTGTTTCTAATCGAAAAACTATGGAGACAATCTAAATGTCCATACTCTATCGATTGCATAAACAAATTATCATACATGCATACAATGGAGGACTAATTCAGCAATGAAAATGGTAAACAGGGTTAAAGAGATAAACATGGGTAACTCAAAAAAGATGATAAGAAGTGTAAAGATAAGTTTCAAAATATCAAATACTGTATGACATGAAGTTTAAAATAAACCATTCCAAATTATTTTTGATAATTTTATAGATAATGATAATATAAAAACTGCATGGAAAAGGCAAATACCAAATTCTGTTAGCTCTGGGAAGAAAGATGTGACATGGGATCTGACAAGGGTAAATAGAGAACTTCGACTATATCTATATATGTCTATATCTATATCTATATCTATTTTATTACTTAAGAAAATACCTTAAAGTAAATATGGCAGATAAAGTTGGATGGTAAATATAGGGTTTTCATTTCATTACTTTCTATAGCTTTCTGTGTGTTTTTAACTTTTCACAATAAAATCTTTGGCATTCCCTTGCTGTAGACACATCGTCCGTATTTCTCCCTGCAGGCACCTCTGGGTTCAAATGCCCCTTTTTATAAGAATATTACTCTTATTGGACTGGGGAGCCACTTCACTCCAGTATGACCTCATCTTAACTAATTCCATCTGCAAATAAGGTCACATTCTGAGGTACTAAGGGTTAGAACTTCAGCACTTAGATTTTGGGGGGACACAATTCAACCCATACCAGAACTCTGGGTGAAATTACCATGAGAGTGTGGACCGTGGACACAACTGGACAGGGCTGCCTACTTGATCCCAGCCCCTTTGAATGAAACTCACTCACACAGCATGCCACCAGCACAAAAAAAGACCAGTCATTCAACCTCAAGGATTTTTCCAGACCTTCCACACTCTCGTTCTGGTCTCCTATTATGTTGCCTCACCCCGCCTCGCTCTCAGAGTCTCTTGCCTAATACAATCCCTGACTCCCTTCCTTCTCACTCCCACACACACCTTGCCCTGAAAGTCCTTTTTTGACACATGTTTCTGGCTGTAAGCCTGGACAATGCCCCTTGGACATGATTTGGTAGCTCGCTGCTGTTCCCCACTCAGCAGCTGAAGGTAAGAGATGCCCTTCTCTTTGACCTGGACTCTAGGATTATGCTGGCCTGCATGGGCCCCTGGCCAACACAGGACTGGTTAGCCCTGACTGGCCCCTGCCATCTTTCACAGGCTGGATGGGCCAAACGATGGAATCTTATGGCTGTTTAGAATGAAAAGAAAAAGATCACCCACGTTAGAAAAGGTAGCGAGGCCTGCCAAATCTAGGCCACCACGGACCCCGGGAAGAAGGCGCAAATATCACACAAGACCCTATACATACAGATGCCACCTGCCTAGTGTGCTGTTATGTATTTACTTTTTTTTTCCTTTTTTTAGCTGAGCCATCCTGCCACCTGTTGGCAGTTCAGCGGCAGCTCAGCTCAGGCCGGGAATTGAACCGCTGTTGCTCAGAGCTCAAACTCTTGAGTGAGCTCTTAACCAACTGAGCCACTCGGCCAGCCCTATGTATTTACTTTAAAATTTCCAGAAATATACATCTATAATCACACTTGCCATCTAATTCCAGTGTCTCAAAGCCCTCATCATCAGGAAAGCTTCAACCCCAGAGCAAATAGCTCATCATCACCCTCATATTGTCATTAACCTCTGATTCTGACCCCCACTTTCGTAGTATTCTAGGGTCACCATAACAAAGGACCACAGACTTGGTAGCTTAAACAACAGAAATGTGTGGTCTCACAGCTCTGGAGGACAGAAGTCCAAGATCAAGGTGTCAGCAGAGCTGGTTCCTTCTAAGGCCTCTCTCTCTAGCTTGTAGATGGCCGTCTTCTCCCTGTGTTTTCACATGCTCTTCCCTCTTGCGTGTCCTAATCGCCTCTTCTTATAAGGACAGTCATAGTAGAATAGAACTCATTCTAATGTAACCATCCCCTTAAAGACTCCATCTCCAAATATGGTCACATTCTGGGGTACCAGGGTCAGGACTTCAACATGAATTTTGAGGGACACAATTCAGCCCATAACACCTCCATAGACTTGAACTTCCCAATAGTGGAGGTTGAATCCAGTTCCCCTCTGTACCTGGCACAGACCGAACTCAACAAATATTTCTCAATAAATATTAGCCGAATTGAATCATTGAGACATCATATACGATCATCCATACATTTTTTTTCCTTTGGACACAGGGTTGCTACTTCTTTTATTCTTTCCTATTGAATTTAGCCTTAGCCATTCAGTTTGTCTGGATCAAGAGTTCAGTATTCATGACTTTGAGGGATGAGATAGCCAAGCAGCAAACTAACACAGTAAAAACCCCAAACTGTACTATCTGTACTTGTGCTATTTTACAGTAATACATAGTTAAAATACTAAATTGTAGAATTTTTCATAGTTCAATTTACTACATTTTTTTCAATAATAATTATAACTCAGCTATAAAATGTTATACTGAGATTTGCTTGAATGAAAAGTAAGGATACAAGGTAATTAGCCTATCTCTGGTTTGTATAGGGATTTTTTAAAGTTTGTTCTCCTAATAAGTAGATATTTTTCTTAAACTTGTAAATATTATGTGCTTGATAAAGCTTGGTTTTTCCTGTCCTTCGAGTTTTACCTAAGATATTGCTACAATTATTTTATATCCAGATGTAACAACTGGTGGAGAACCACTGCAATGCAATGTCTGTCCTACAGTACAAATCAAGGAGATTGTTAAAATGTGTCTCCATCCCATTATTTCAGACCCTACTTTTTGTGACATCAAGCAATGCCAGGTTGTTATTAGCAGCCTAGGGCTTTGACAGAGGATAGAAATACAAGAGGGAATGGTAACTATAAAGAGAAGTAGAAATAGGATCAAATGGAAAAAATGGAGGGAAATAGATTTAGAGGGGAGAAAGAGAATGAAAGGAAAGAACGGAGAAAATGGTGGAGAAGAGAGAGAGAGAAGCAGATAATTGAAAAATGACAATAAAGGTGTCAAATTATCTCTGACATTAGGGTCTTCGTCTGTCTCCTTGTGACAAGCATGACTTTTCAGAATGCCGTTTGTATTAAAAGTCAAACACGATGGCATGTCACAGTGAATGCTCCATCAGACATAGTCTTTGGAGATAACAGTTTATTGGAGTAGAGAATCCCACTAATCCCCTCACATCCACAAAGCATCTGGTGAAAAACAGCCTCCGAAGACAGTCAGCAATCTCATATTTCTATATTAGCTCCATGAAAAGGCATCTTTCCATGAGCGACAGGAATTACGCCTGTGCTACTGCGCGTGTGTGCAGTACGGGCGTGACTGCCATGCTGTGTGCGTTCCTTAAAGCCAAATGAGCTGCTCTTTTGAGTCGCTGGTATCAGAAAAAAGAGCAAGGCTGTCCAGCTGATAATCCTCGAATTGTGACAAGTAATAAATCTGCCTGCTGAAAATCTTTAAGGAAACTTCCTCTGGAGAGAAGGAAGGACGTGGGAGGTAAACGCACATGGGCAGAACCGCTGGTATCAAAATTGTAATATTGCTCCCAGCTCAAACTTCCTGTTTTATCCTTGTTAAAATGTGAAACAGGACAATGCTGTGAAGCCACCTTTATTGAACGTGAATATTTAATGCAGTGTGGCCTGTGAACAAGGCTGAAAGAGAGCAGCTGGAAGCTAGCATGTTTCTGGGCAATTGTTATCTTTGAGAAATCATGAAAGTAATAAGACATCAAAATGGTCTTTTACGTTTTGTCTTCAGCATGAAGCTTCTACCCTGCAGTGGGGAAATATAAACTCCAACTGACTATGTTGATTAATGGAAATTTATAATCACAGAGTCACCCTTAGGAAGAATGGGCACTGTTTTGCAGATAGAAAAACGGAAGCTCAGTGAACCAAGCGAAGGTGACAACCTGCTACGTACCTTTGAGGAGGTCACATGGTGCGGGGAGGGGGTGCTGGCTTATGCACACAACACATGAATCCCTACCCTTCTGTGATTCCATCTCGGTATTTCCTGACACAAATTTGGGGTTGGATAGGGAAAGTGGAAAAGGGCACTGTACATTTTTGGACCTTCCTGGATCTTCATAGGAATCAAATGTTTACCATGAGGTCCTACGGGTTCTTTTTATGTTTCCTTTTCTAAAGCAATTCTTATTTTTCAAAGTGCTTTTAGAGTAAGTCTAGAATTCTATCCGCCTGAATCTGCAAGTCTCAAACGTCAAAGAAAAGAAAACTCAAACTGTACCGTCTTTCCCTCAAACCAAGTCTCCTCACCCCCACCGCCCCACCCCCACTCCTCTCTCAAACACACTCTAGATGTGAAGGTTCTCTTTAAGTCCTCTTCTCTAACTTGTATACCATCAACCTCTTCACTAAGGGCTGCCTGAAGAGGCACCTACCATGTATTTCAAATGGTTTTTGTTTGCACGGAATTAGACCTACCCCGCATTCTTTGAGTAAAATGGAATCTCCCAGAGGATGGCGTGTATTCAGGCAGCTAATTTGATTTTCCCAGACACACTGGCAGATCCCCCTCCAGTCTCCAAGCTGTAGTTTGAAAAATGTAGATTTAGGCAACCCTTTAAGAGAATTACACCAAGTTCCATACAACAATAAAAATTTTCAGTTTTCTGTAAAAATACAGGTAAATAAAACTTCTTTAAGTGAGTGAAATGAGAATCTCCAAAGTTTATAAATATTTCCAAGACTGGTAGCGAGTCCAGACTCGTCCTGACAAACGCTGACTCTGGACGCAGACATAAGTGGTTTGAGAGTGCGGAGTACTCATCACTGCAAGAAAACATGGGGAAGGAATTGCTTATATTTTTTATTTTATAAGGTCTGTCTTTCAAGACTCTATTACTTGTCAAGCACTAAAGGTTCCAGAATTTCCAAGAAATATTACGAGCATTTTCTTATTTCTTGAGAAACAAAATCTTGCAAATGTATATGAATGTGTCAGATGTTTTTATACCCAACATGAAAGATGGTGTTATAATGAAATCCAGGAATGTGGATTCATGTATCCCACCTCCCTTGTACTCACATAGGCACGGCTCATCTAGTCTCTCCTGTTTTACCTTTTATGGGAAAAGACAGGTGGAATAAGACCCTTAATGGCAGCATGTTGGTGTCAGAGATCCGGCTGTTAAGGTGGTCAGTCCTGAAAACAGCCACCAAGCCGCCTGCTCTGGGAAGAGAAGGGAAGGCTTGTCTGCACAGGGTGGCCTTTGGTCTCTGCCTGGAAGGCAGCAGGAATCCCTGTACCTTTCATTTTATTGCTCTTGGGAGCTGTCGTGATGACCCAGAGTCAGTGTGGACCCTACAAGGCTTGCTTTGCTGAGAGAGCTGGTGACGCTGAGAGTTTCCTGTGCCCTGCTGAGCAATGGAGGCACGGGTTCCTCAGAACCACAGGGCACTGAGAGTCTCTTGTCCAGCTGTCTAGTCCAGGAGGAGGAGATGAAGAAGCCCCTGAGTTACCTGCCACAGCTGTGCTCCTCCAGCTTCAGCTCGGCACTCAGGCAGGTGAAGGGTTCCTGCCCAGTTGAGCATGCACCCCGAAGTTTGAAGATGAGTCAGGGGAGTGTGTGCGTGCGTGTGTGTGTGTGTGTGTGTGGTGGGAGGGGGGGGGTCTGAAAGGAACAGAGTCAGCATGACTTCCTGTGACCTCAGCTTCTCATAAGGCCAAACTGAAGCTGAAAGGTCTGAGTTAAGAGTTAGAAAGAAGATCCTGGTGGAAAGGTGAAAAGAAATTAAGAGTGAAATTAAGAGTGGCTATGGAGGAGCCTTCTCTAGAAACTTAAAAGAAAGAAAGAGAGAGAGAGAGAGAGAGAGAGAGAGAGAGAGAGAGAGAGAGAGAGAGAGAGAGAGAG
>NW_017731804.1:1262054-1292425 GCF_001890085.2 Hipposideros armiger | reverse complement strand
AGATTAACATAATCTGGGGAATAGTATGAATTGTAATCCTGCCCCAGATACTGGAAATGCATTTAAAATCTCTCCCATTATGTTGTTTCTACCCTCAGGTTCTCACCCAGATGCACATGAAAACAAACCAGAGGCTGTCCGGGGGCTCTGTTGCCAATTCTGAGAGCCGGCACTTCGGTTTTCCAAGAAGCAGTGAATTTTCACTGTTTTGAAATTAAGAGGATTTTCGTTTATCATAAATCATGCTACAACACACTGTTAACAGAAAGTCCACAGCCCTGAAGCATTCTGAAAGAAAAGAAGGAAGATGAAGGTGGAGAGGGGCTCAGGGACCGGACTATGAGGTCCACAGTCAGGACTTTGAACTTGAAATAAAGGGAGCAGTCAGGAGGCAAAAGCCCAGGGGAGTATTGTTTTGGACCAAGAACGAGAGAAGAGGTGGATTTGAGGCAGAGCGTTCGTGAGCAGCTGAAGAACCGGGAATGGGACATGAGGCAGAAGCAGGGATCAGGGCAACTCTCAGGCTCTGCATAAAGCAAGTGTGGATGTTTGTGCCGTTTACTGAGACAGGGAAGACAAGCGGAAGAACAATTCGCTCTGTGCGCGTGCGTGTGTATACTGGGATTGGGCTGACAAATCCAAGGAGATGTCACGTGTGCCATTGTATTTTCTGACCTGAAGCTAAAGCTGGAGCTCAAGATGGGGATACACCCAGCTTATATATCATATTATAGCTGAAACCCAAGGAACTGACGCAATGGTCCAAGCAGAGACTGAAGAGTGTGAAGGGAAGTAGAAGGAGGGGTTGATCAGAATCCCAAGGAGCAAACATAAGGGATGGAAGAATCGAAGACCCATATGATACCAAGAAGTGGTCAGAATAGAAGAAAGAAAACCAAGAGGAGGTGTTATCATGTGGGTAAAGGAAACAGAGGTGTGTTGAGAAGGAGGGCTGATGAGGCGTGCGGGTGCTGGGAGGCAGTCAGCAAGGTTAGCAGCGCAGAGAAGCCAGGAGCACCTTGGTGAGGAATGAGCTTCAGAGAAGCGTGGGCGGGAGGCTGGGCTGCGTGGAGCAAGCGGGCAGAGCCGGGCTGTGATGGGCAGAGAGGCCACTGTCTAGGGAGATGTTTAGACAGGTAATCCAGGTACTTTCATGCAGTCAAAGAGAGAAGAGCATGAGTTCAGGGCATCAGAGAAGGTTCCTTCCAGCACAGCCGGAGCTGGACCTTGAGAAACGGTTAGGATTAAGCTGGAAAAGCAGGACAGGTCTTCACATGGGGACTGAGCCTGAGCTGAGGCCGAGACCTGCCCTCTACGGTATGGTACGCACCACCACATAAGGCCATCGGGCTCCTGATCTGTGTGCCTAGTTCAAACTGATATGCACCCAAAGTGCAAAAAGCAAACCAAGTTTCAAAGACTTGCTATGAAAAAAGAATGTGCAATATCTCACTAATGACCTTATATGATTATATCTTGAAAAGATAATATATTACATATATTGGGTTAAATAAAATAGAGTCTTACAATTAATTGCATTCATTTTTTTTTTGTATTCTTAAAAATGTGGCTGTTAGAAAATTTTAAATTACATTCACAGCTTGCTGCCTGTTTCCACCAGCAGTGCTGGCCTAGGGATGAAATGAGAATACATGACACAGGACACGCCAGGGGACAGGGTGTGTGCTCCAGGGTAAAAGGCGATGAGTTTGGATAATTTTAGTGGCATCTAAGTGAAAAGAACTTCCAAATGCAAGCAGAGAAGTAAAGAGCTGCTGGTTTCCTAAGCAGGAGAAGGACCAGAATCTACAGGGAAATTCAGGCATGGAGGTGGGGGAGGGCGAGGTCAGTGTTTTCAAACTGGTAGAAAACTAACACCTTGAAAACAAAAGAAGAGTAAGTCATCTGTGGAAAGGTGACAAGGATAAGAAAGAAGAATGCAGTGGTCCCTGGAGCCTTCTTTCTTCTGTTTCTCTGTCTCTCCAGCACTGCCATCACCAGACAATCCAAAGTACAGCCCTAATGTCAGGAGCCAGAGGCTGGGTTTGAACAGTGAGTGCACTGAATGAGAAAGGGGAGCTCAGCCTGTTGGCCCCCACTATGCACGTAGCCCTGTATGAGGTGCCTTCTCTCACTGAGCGAAGGTCAAGTACAAGGACTGGGGAGCTGGGGACTTGGTGACTCTCAGTTAATACTAGTTATTGTTACTATTAGTCCCTTTACCAGCTCTGCACTGTGGGAACTGGGATTCTCATTTTATAGGTGACGGTGTGGACAAGACCTGTAGTCAGAGGATCTGGATTTAAGTCCTTTCACCACATCACCTGCAACAGATCACAGGTTAATAAGGAATTTCACCTGTGCTCACAGACTTGCTAACCTGGGCCAGGATTGGGGTGATGGTGGATGAGTAGATGGGCTGATTCATTCCATCCAGGATTCACAGCTCAAGAGAAACAGGCAACACATCCAAAAGAGACTTCCCTGTTTCTTAGAGGGTCCCCTCCCCTTTCCACCCCACTCCTCTCTATTTCCATTCTCTCTCCCAGGAAAGCTGGAGCCCAGTCTCCTGAAAGCCCAGGCCAGGTAGATCGTAGCTTTTGGTGGCTTCATTAGCTTACACTTTACATCTAATGAGTGAGCTCACCATCTCTAGTCTTCTC
Organism: Hipposideros armiger; assembly: GCF_001890085.2. Lineage (NCBI taxonomy): Eukaryota > Metazoa > Chordata > Mammalia > Chiroptera > Hipposideridae > Hipposideros > Hipposideros armiger. The sequence continues at coordinate 1,289,762 of NW_017731804.1, read as the reverse complement.
AGTGCATGGGCAGGTAAGTTATGCTGCCCCCTCTCTGCATGGAGGACCCAGCACAAATAAGGCAAGAGCCTGCCTTTTCGTACATTTCTTAGAGACTCCAACAAGGCAGTGCCTCTCCAAGGACTGGAAGCCCCACACCTTAAACCTGTGCAGCCACATTTCAGGAAAGTCATCACGGCTGTCGTTAGAAGGTTAAGTACAGCAACGCGCATACAGGCTGTGTGGAGGAAGCCATGATGGAAGTGTGGGCACACAGGCCACTAGGCCAGGTCCCCTTTGAGGGCCATCTGGGGCTCTGAGAACAATCCAGGAAGAAGGCCAAGTCTTTGGGGGACCTGTTTATTGATGTCAAAAGTGCAGGGAGGTTAAAATCACTGAAAAAACTCTTACCCAAACCATCATCTCTCTCCCTCCCACATTGTGTTTAAAATCCCAGCGTTAGGGATTCATTCTCAGGGTAAAAGTTTTATTGTCACTTAGGGAGAAGATTAGTTAAGAAGTTCTGCATCAAGTTGTTCAGATAGAAGATAAAAGAGGGGCAGCTTAATGACTCACCATAGGATGTTGGTTGTATGAGGAACGTTTAGTCGTGCACCATGAAAGCCTTGATGATGGTGATAATGGCTATGTCTATTTATCGACATGGGAAGATATTCAGGATATAGTGTTAAAAGGAAAGTTACAGAAGCATGAGCTTGCTTTTGCTTAGAAAGAGTCTTCCAATTAGATAGATGTTAAAATTTACTACTGATTTACAGATTTTTTTTTCTTTTTGCTTATCAGACTTTCCAATTTTCCTATTATGAACAAAGATTGATTTTGTACTTTAAACTATTTAAATCAATTTAAAAAGGCAAGTCTTCTACCTGTCATTACTTATACATTACTTATAATGCAGTTAATAAGAATTACCCTGCTATCAGATGCTTAAAAGAGAATTGGAGACAGGATTGGCATATTCTAAGGGTAATAAAATCTGAAATGCGGGGAATAAAGATTGCTGAGAAGAGTACAAGAGAGCCAACAGTCAGATGAGAAGCCTCTGCCCTCCAACCCCACACACTTTGGCACAGAAATCGTGGTCCATGATTCTGAGTTGAGCTGATCTTAATAGCTAGTTAGACAATGAGGCACCTCTGAAACAGTGACAATGGGCTACTTCATGTAAGCACAATTTACTTCAATTTAACATTAATACACACTTACAAACTTTCCTCTACAGTCTGTACTACTCTTTAAATGGCAAGCTTGCTTAACTCATGCTCTAGGAAATTAGATTGGGTGCATTAATGCTGATCCCTTCATTGATTATTTTGCCTCTTTTCTCCAGGATCCATTTTCTTCCTGGTACTTTGTAATATTACCCATAATCCTACAACCTTTGCTAAAAGGCAGTGCTCTCCCAAGCCATTCTTGGAAACAATAGTAGGGAATTCTTAAATAATTCCAGTGGGTACTAAAAAGCCCCGGGAACTGATAATGCAGAACGGTGTGTTTCCGTGGAATGGAAATCACAGAGCAATGTGTGAGTTTGTGAATGTTCTTATCTGTCAGGTATGAATGAACATTTTCTGGGATCACATGGGCCAATGAAAAGGTTCCCTGCAGCACTACCTTCACTGAGCTTCACAGCCCCCTATCCTCTTAGTCCCTGGCTGATTTAAACTCAACGTACTCTTTAAGGCTTTGTAGCTTCCTTTTGCTGTGCTTCTCCTTTCCTTACTTCCCCATTTTGAATTCTGAATAAGAAGAAAATAAATAAATAACACAAATGTGTGAGTAAATGTAACTAGTCCTTGATGAATTCATGTTCAGCCATACACCTGCTCTACCTGGAATTCGTCCTTCTCAAAGGCTCTTAGTTTTGATGGCCCATCCTTAAATCTCCACATGACTTATCCTTATGAGTGAAATTTTGTAATTCTTCCTTTTGATTTCAGAACACTGCTCCCTTCAGTGTTGAACGCAGATATGACTAAACCCCATGTCAACTTCTGCAACTTAAAGTAATTTAGGAAAACATCTGTCCCCCTTAATAAAATATTTGAAATTAAATGAAAGAAAATCTTCTAAGTTCCACCACCTTAGCACACTGATTTCAATTTGTATATGTTTTGAGACATTTTTTATCTGTAGATCTGCCTTTGTAATTATAATCATAGTGTACAAATAATACTCTTCTCCTCATTGAATATTATATTATTAACATTTTTCATGTTATTTCAAAGTTTGTAAAATCGTAATTTGTAATGACCATATAACATGTCATTAAGCTAGTTAACCTATTATATCTACTGTTTTTAATTAACTTTATTGGGGAACAGTGTGTTTTCCCAGAACCCATCAGCTCCAAGTCAAATTGTTGCCCTTCAATCTTAGTTGTGGAGTGCACAGCTCATCTCCAAGTCCAGTCCTCGTTTTCAACCTAGTTGTGGGGAGTGAAGCCCACCATCCCACGTGGGAATCAAACTGGCAACCCTGTTTTTAAGAGCACGCACTCTAACCTACTGAGCCATCTGGCCGTCCACTGGCAGTTCAGCAGCAGCTCAGCTCAAGTCGTTGTCTTCAATCTAGTTGCAGAGGACGCAGTTCACTGGCCTATGTGGGAATCGAACTGGAAACACTGTTGCTCAGAGCTCACGTTCTAACCAACTGAGCCACCTGACCACACTTACTTTTATATTTTATTTATTTGGGCTCCTCCTAATTTGATTTGCTATTATTGATAATGCTATAATAATATCTTGATTTTTGTGTATTGTTTCTACATTTGGATGATTTATTTAAGACACATTCTTAGAATTATTTTATCTGTTCAAAAAAGGAATATTTTTTGTAGCTTTTGATAGGTAATGTAAAACTTTTCTAAAACAATTGCACCATAAGCCATGGTGAGTAACTAATAAGAGACTATCTCTCCTTTCATTTATAATATATGAAATATATTATGAAATACCTGTTTTTTAAACATTGGACAATAGGAAGCACAGGTATATGGTTCAATAGAAGGGGGGAAACTGAGCCCCACAATCACCTCAACTTGCATCTGGGAGGCACTTTTCTGGAGGGCAGAAAATGGAGAAACACCCACACAGAGCACAGTGATTTCATGAAGCTGAGAAGACAGACCTTGGAATTTGGGGGTGCTGAATCAGTTGGAATTTGCAGAGCAGGGTACGAGAGAATGCAACTGTGGAAAGAAACGTGCATAAGGGTGCCCCTGAAGCTTTGGCCAAATACTAAGCTTTTCTGTACAGAACAAGAAACCATTAGTTCTAGCAAATAACAACCACTAGAGAAGGGCAATTACTGCAGAAAAAACATCTATCTGGAAGGTACCAGTTTGCATAGGCAGGAAGATACCCAAAACCTCCAGTCAGAGTGTAGAAACCTCATGGAATCCTCTGAGCTTTCAATAGAGACCCCAGCAAGACCACGCCATCAGTGACTAATCTAGCCCTAGAAAAGAAACTAATCTATACCCACCATAACAAAGCTTTTTCAACACTCCTTAATAAGAGTGTTTATCTGCAAGGAAATTAACAGCCTTCAGAATAAAAATTAATAGAGTATTAAGGAAGACAACAAAACCTAGACACCAAATAGCAGAGCAGAATATAACAAAAATCCACCAGATATGTATGTGAAAAAAACAGACAATTGTGAAAAATAATCAGGAGAAAACTCTGATAATGAAAATTATCTTGAAAGACAATGATGACAGAATTAACTGACAAGTACTTTAAAACCACCATTACATGCCTATTAATAGACTAATGGGTAAAGAAGAAGTGGTACATACATACAATGGAATATTACTTGGTCATAAAAAGTAATGAAATCTTACTATTTGTAACAACATAGATGGACCTAGAGGATATTAGGCCAAGTGAAATAAGCCAGACAGAGAAAGAAAAATACCATATAATCTCACTTACATGTGGAATCTAAAGAACAAAATAAATAAACAAACAAAACAGAAACAAACTCATAGACACAGAGAACAAACTGATGATTGCCAGATGGGAAAATGGTTGGGGAGCTGGGTGAATAAAATGAAGGAATTAAGAAGTACAAATTGGTAGTTACAAAATAGTCATGTGGATGTAAAGTACAGCAGGGGGCATATAGTCGATAATATTGCAAAAACTATGTATAGTGCCAGGTAGGTGCTAGACTAATTGGGGGATCAAGCATAAATTATATAAATGTCTAACCACTGTGCTGCACCTGGAACTAATATGAAATAATATTATATGTCAACTGTAACTGAAAAAAAATAATTTTAAAAAACCACTATTACAAATGTGCTAAAGAATTTAGATGAAAATATAAACATAATGAGGAAAGAAGGACATTCAATAGAGAAATAGGACCTATAAAAATGGAAATTTTAGAACTAGGTAACGCAACATTTAAAATAAAAAATTCACTTCATGGGCCTAAAAGCAGATTAGAAACAGCCGAAGGAAAAAAAAAGTTAATTTAAATTCAGGGTGAATAAAACTGTCCAAACTAAAGCACAAAGTGAAAAAAAAATGCTAAGAAAAAAAAGAATAGTGCCTCACTAAACTTTAGGGTAATAGTAATCAGATTAAAATACATGTGATTAGATAGCGTATAAAAGTAGAGGGAAGAACATGGGAGAGAAAAACTTATGATAATATGATTATGATTAATTATGATTATGATTATTATCATTAATATCATAATATTAACATTATAATGTTATGATAAAAATAAGGTTTACCAATTTTCCAATATTTTGATGAAAGATTCAGGAAGATCAAAAAACTCAAACAAGAGAAATGTAAATAAATCCACACTAAAGCACATCATAATCAAACTGCTGAAAAGCAATAATAAAAAGAAATTATTAAAAACAACCAGAGGGGAAAAAAGATTTGAGAAACAAAAGAATTACTGTTGACTTATCAGAAATAGGACAAGTCAGAAGACAATGGAATGAGATATTTCCACTGTAAGAAAAAAAAACTGTCAACCTACAAGCCCAGCAAAAATATCCCTCAATATTCTTCAGAAATGAAGGTAACCAGACCAAGATGTAGTGAATGTACTTCTTTCTGTTTCTCCCACTAACTTTTGGTTAAAACAACAACAACAACAAAAATACACACACACACACACACACACACACACACACACACACACACACACACACAAACTAAAAAGTGGAGAGGAGAAGTAAACAGATCAGCTAAAGACCTCAGGATCTCCAAAATGACATGAGATGTGTTCCTGGGTGTTCTTTTTGACTTATATAGTCCAGACTGGGTGCTGGGGACGTAAGTAATGTGGAAACATCAAACAAGAAAAGACAAAAGGAGCCCCCAAAAAGTTTGCTCTCTCTAGCCATGGGACCAGGAAAAGAAGAAACTAGCAAGAAAGAACACTTTTAGACAAAACTACCCTACTCTAGCCTCTTACAGAAACCACAAAAAAGTGAGAATTAACTATATATGATTCTATACAAATGATGTTCTAGGACGGGCAATGATAATCTAAGGTGAAATATGCAGAGCAGTGGTTGCTTCCAATGGGATTGGGACAACAGATTGGCTAGGAGGCACCAGGAGGGATCTTTTAGCAATGGTGGAGTGTCTTTTATCTTGATGGAATCTGAGATACAGATTTGTTAGACATCATATGTCATTATATGCAATTAAACACTAATAAAACAATAAAACTAAAAAAAGGAAATTCAACACTCTCTATATAAAAGTAAACAACAAAATGATAATGTATCAAAGTTGAGGGAAAATTACAAATTAAGAAAATGATTTGTGAGCATTGAAGAGATAAAGAAGTAATATCCTTAACATGTAAATAGATATTATAAATCAACAAAAGCACTCTTTCAAAAAAATGATAAAAGATAAGAAAAATCAATTCACAAGGAGAAGAAATACAATATTCCTATGGTAAAGTGACAGTCTCAAAGTCATACAGCATTTAGTGGAAGAACAAGGACTAAAATTTAGGTCTCCTGACTCCTTTTCTATCAAAGGGATGGTTGAATGAGACCAGCTTGCTCAACCGAACGCCCCTGGCTCGCCAGCCAGGAGCGCACAGAAAGGGTACCTGAGAGGATTGGGTGGGAGACCAGAAAAGAAAGACACTAGACACGAAAGCTGGGGACAGGAGGTCCACTCAGTGCTGATGGCAGAGAGTGGCCTCATTTATTGTTTGTACACAACTTTTATAGCAAAACTAGCTTTCCTTAGGTAGGGGGTTTGGGAGCTTGAAGGAGTAGTTCCCTCTTCTCAGGGAACACCTCCCTTGGGGCTTTCTACGGGGTGTGGGGAAGCAATCTCTCCGAAGTGAGACAAAACATAGCAAGCAGAAACTGTTAACAGGATGGCCTTCCACTCTGCAACTTTCAAGGTTGTCTGTGACATTGGCTGTTCTTTTTTCAGCAGCACAGTGGAGATGAAATCTACCCAACAACCTTCCCCACGCCGTTCCCCCGGACCTGAGAGCCTGTCAGCTTGCCAGCTGTCAGGCTTAACCCTTACTGCAGCTCTGGTCTGTCACTTTTAAGCTGCTCTCGAGCTGCTCACCTTAACATGGAGGCCTGTGGCTTGCCAGCTTACAGCCTCAGTGTCCCTGGCTGGCTCCCCACAGACGGTGACTGACAGCAAATATTGAAAATATTTAGGGACACAAGAAGACTGAAGTATTATAATAATAACAATTTTCTCCAAATGAATTTACCTGGTTATGTGGTATCAATAGAGTTTTCTTCTCTTCTTGCATCAAAAATAAGCAATTCTGAATTTATCAGAACAATCAGTATGAAAAAATGTGGAGACAATTCTAGGAGAAAATTTTAAAAATTGACAGAGGACAATCAGTTATAAGTACATTACAATGCAATTATTATTAAAGTGTACTAGTGCAAGAATATACAAATGACTTATTGGTACAGAATATACACCTCTTTTGTATACAGAATTTTTAAAAGGAAGGAGACTATTTGTTAATAAATTCTATGGGGATAACAAGTAAGTAATTTGGAGGGAAATCAATTTAGATTCTTACCACACAATACACTAGTGTAAAGATTTGATATAAATATTTAAAAGTATAGAAAACTAGAAAAAAATAGTGTCAAATAATGAAATATTCAGGGTTAACATTCCAGGCACAGAAGCAATGAAAAAAAATCTTCAAGGAAAGAGACAGAAGTAGCACTCTTGATTTGTTAGGTTATTATCAGCTTCGGCTGATTGCTCATAAATTCAAAGGTGAGAATGAGAGACAGGTTTTTTCCATGAAAAGCTTATTTTTAAATAAGATTTTAACTTTAATTAAAATAAAACATTGATTCAGAAAGGTGCACAAATTGTAAGTGTGCAGCTATTCACTTCTGCCTAAAAGTAACCTATAGTCCACCTTGTAATAGCACAGATTAGGGGTGACTATTTTTGAACTTTATATACAGTACTCCCCACCCCCAATCCACAGTATCACTTTCTGCTGTTTCAGTTACCTGCGGTCAGCTGTGGTCTGAAAATGTTAAATGAAAAGTTCCAGAAATAAGCAACTCATAAGTTTTAAATTGTTCTGAGTATAGTGAAATCTCAAGCCTTTCTGTTCTTTTCTGACGAAAATGTATCCTTCGATTTTCTGGTGGGTGCCCCGCCCATTAGTCACTTAGTAGCCTTCTAGGTGATCAGATGGACTGCCGCAGTGCTTGTGTTCAAGTCGCACTTATTTTACTTAATCATGGCCCCAAAGCACAAGAGGAGTGATGCTGGCAATTCGGATATGCCAAAGAGAAGCTGTGAAGTGTTTCCTTTAAGTGAAAAGGTGAAAGTTCTCTTCTTAAGGAGAGAAACAAAATCGTATGCTGAGGGTGCTAAGATCTACCCATGAAATTGTGAAAGAAAAAGAAATTCATGCTAGTTTTGCTATCACACCTCAAACTGCAAGTTATGACCACAGTGCATGATAAGTGCTTAGTTAAGAAGAAAAAGGCATTAAATGTGTGGGTGGAAGAGATGAACAGAGAATGTGTTCCCATCAACGGCAGCGTTTTGTGCCAGAAAGCGTTGAGCCCATACAAAGCCTGCAGCAAAGGACCCCCGGAAATGAGTGACACCAGGCCATTTACTGCAAGTGAGGGATGGTTCCACAGATTCAGGAATGGGTTTGTACTGAAAAATAATCAAAGTGATTGGAGAAGCTGCATCTGCCGATGAAGAAGCTGCTGTCACATTTTTCATAGAGCGGAAGAAACTGGTTCGGTACTGTCCATGGTTTCAGGCACCCACTGGGGTCTTGGAACACATCCCTGGCAGATAAGGGGGACGCCTGTACATAGAATCATATACTGTATGTAATTTTGCCAATGACTTATTTCAGCCAACATTATGTTTGTGAAATTCCTCCAAGTTGTTGCACATAGTAGTAATTCATTTATTTCCATAGCTATATATTACTCAGTCTACTATTTGCAATTTTGATGTATTACAAATAATGCTGCTATAAACATTATCATGCATGCCTTTTGGTGAATATATACATTAATTTCTGCTGGTATACATCTAGGATAGGATTGCTGATTTACAAAGACTATATATGATCTGCTTAGATATATTCACCAAACAGAGTATGAGAGTCCCTCTATTGTTCTATATTCTATACTTCGTGTTCCTGCCACCATTTTTTTAGCCATTCAAGGATGGAGGTGGGGAGTCAGGGTGTTGTCATACCTTGTGTATTCATTTTCTATTTCCTCAATAAACAAGGAGGTTGAGCTCTTTGGTATCATCTTTTGTGAAGTATCCATTGATGTTTTTGGACTATTTTTTATTGGTTGTCTTTTCTTTATTAATTTGTAGAAGTTTAAAAAGTATTCTGGATGTGGTCAGGTTGCCAGGGGGCACAATATCATCTCTAAAGTGAGAATAATAAAGCTCTTGCCTTACAGACTTTATGAGGCTGCAGTTAGGATCAAATGAGGTAAGAGATGCCAGAGAGTCCTAGGTTCGTAAACACATTGTGCAAAGTTGGGGAGCTCCTGCCAGGAGAAGAGAAGAGCCTGGGAACAGCTGGCAGATGCATTCTTGTGCTGGCTGCAGGCACCACCATTGGTCAGGGCTGCTCTTATTTTCTCTATATATTTGAAGTAACCGCTTGTGACAGTGAGCATTGCAGCCCATGCAGTTGGGCAGGAAAAGAACAGTCCCCTTCCATGTCAAGTAGGTTTGAGAGAATTGAAAGAATTTGGAAGAACTGCACATAAATGGATACAAATCACAGGTTGCATTGCCCAGGAAGAAAAAAAACAGTGTATGTAGCAGGAGGTGCTTCTTGGGAGAGCATGTGGTCATATCTTCTACTGTCATCTCACTGTAGGAGGGGCAGCCAGCCACAGGATGTCCATCCTAGGGTAGGCGCACAGGTGCAGAGATGTCCCTCGCTCAGCCTTCTGGTGCTGGGACAGGTACATGAATGGAGTGGAACTGAAGAGACTATGAGAAGAGATTCCGAGCAGCCCATGCAAACACTGGGTGCTTTCCCATCCTTCTTTGTTGCTCTGCTAACATTACTAATTCATGATAACAGGCCATTAGGTTGTATCCTTCAGGGCCAGGACAACAGAGGTGAAATGAGGAAAATGTGACTGTGTGCACATGTGTGTGCATGTGTGTGCACGTGTGTGTCCATGTGCGCATGTGTGCACATGTGTGAGCATGTGTGTGTGTGTATGTGTGCACATGAATGCACATGTGTAAATACACATGAAATATTCACAGGAGTACATAAAAGCATCACAGATCACACCAAGCACACCTTATGTGTTTTACAAAGCTTTAAAATTCTCAAAGCACTTTCTTCTGTGTTTTTTCATAAATGATGCATGTTGATGAGTCCTGCGGTATAAGTCTGTGGGATTAGGCAAGCGGACACACAGGTATCTGAGGCCTGATGACACAAATGCTACCTAAAGGAGTAGAGTTGTCCTGAAATAGCCCTCAGACTTCACGACCTCTCCTCCTTCTGCTGCCTCTCCCACAAGCCATTGCAGCCTCATCCCTTCCCTTAAAGGCTGCTGAGGATGAAACAGCATTTTAGAAAGTACAAGGAAATGCAGGGCAGTCTGGAGGGCACCACTGACATCAGAAGAGCAACCAAGATTGCCGCATCACACAACTGCCCAGAACGGGGCAGGCGACCGGGGCCAGTCTCATTTCTTCAAGGACTGACATGAATGGCACTGGTTGGAAATCTGTCGATTGTGCACAAACATGCTTCATGCAAACTAGACCAGCTGGAGTCACCTTCACCCTCCTCTTCCCCCCCCCACCCCCTTCCACAAACATGCCCAAGCACACACAGACTCACTCACACATACTCATGTAGACCCTTTCAGGCCCAGCGTCATCCCAAAGACTCACCTGCCGTGGACAGCTGGCCAGCTCTCAGGAGGGAGAGTCAGAATAGCACAGAGCAGATGCTGCCACAGGAAAACGCTGAAGGAGATGTCGGGAAGGACATGCCGAGCTGGAGACAGGGCGAAGGTGCTTGAGGAACTACAGTAGCAATCACAAAGTGACACCTGATCCGGGCTGCACACCAGCTGCAGCCAGCACCACTGGGGACAGGCTGTCACTTGCATTCCGGCTGTGGGAACGCATCAGGGAAACGAACTGGAAGCATCTGACCAAGGTCAATGAGTTGTCCTGATGGAGAAAGCGCCCAGGCTCCTTGCCATGAACCTCCCCATTAGATTGGTTCCAATGGCGGGGAGCCCAGACAGCATCATGAATCCAAGTATCCCGACCCTGACACCCCAGCGACCACAGGTTGCAGGACCCTACCTCCCATGAGCAATGAATCATGTGCCATAGGAAGGGAGGTCTGCACTCAAGAATTTTATCCTTAGCCCCACCCTGCTAACCATTGCTGACGTCTTCTGTGAAGAGAAAACCAACCAGACTGTGAAATCTGCAGCTACCAAAGCTGCGGGTGGGGTGGGGGTTGGGGTTCATTTCTTGGACAAAGGAATTGCACTGAAAAAGCTTTTTTAAAGCTAAAATGATGGCTCCCAAAACTAACACGATAAAATTTAAAAGGAATCAGCAGGAAATGCTATTGTATTCCAAATGTCGAATACACTGGTACACGACATAAGAAACCAATAATAGTAATCCTATGAAAAGGACCTTGGAGTGTTTAGTTGACTCCAAAGTTTGTAGAAAAACGTCCAAGAAAGCTAATGCAGCTAGAGTCACATTTGTGGACATGCAGCAAACTACCACTGGTCACATTAAGAAACCATCTGACCCACCTCTTCCTGAATCCACAATGGAGCGGAAGTCTTCAGAGGTTACTCGGAGGAGTAGATAAGGTATTTTGATCTCTCCAGCATTCAGTGCTGGTGATCTTGGGTGCCCACTTGAATCAATGGGAAGCCACAGCCTGGAGAACTGATTGTGAGAAGGGTTCTGAATCCTTTTACAGGCTCCGCAGAGGAGGGCTGTGATGGCTGGGCAATGCTGCCCTGGTCTGGAGAGGGTGCCTAAGGGGACTCATGCAGACAGTGCTGTGCCCGCCCCTCCGCCCTGTGGAGCTCCCCTTTCTGGGATCTCTGCCTCAGCACTCCCTCCTGGTTTGCACGGGGGTGGGGGTGAGGCTGAGTGCTGGAGAGCAAATGCCTTCAGCAGATGAGAGCAGAAGGATACATGTCTCCAACTTCAGTGCCCTGAGGAGGGGAGTATTCTGAGGTGCTTCCAATCTCTCTCCCAGAATTGGCTATCAGGGTCGAGTCTGACTTGCCCACTCTGCATCCTGCTCAGCAGCGGGCCCTTGACTGGATTCCTTTCTTGTCTCACACCTCTCTGCACCCCTGCAGGTGCTTCTTGGAATCACCTCCCAAATAAACCACTTGCATTGAAATCCTTAGCTCAGGGACGGCTTCTGGGGGAGCTGGCTTTCTGGGAGCTTACGATCCTGATAGAACCAAGGAAATAGTATTCACCTCAGCACCAGAGAGCCCATTCTCTTCAGAACTTAGCTCCCTGGTCACTAGTGCAGTGACCCAATAGAATGAAGTGTTGATCCTCAGATCACTAACAGACAGGACAAAACCCGAGGACCGAGACCAGGATTGTAAAGCGTCTGGTATCTCTGAGCCAATAAGAAAGAGTTCAGATCAAAAAGGACGGGGAACCTGGCAAGTAGGGAGGGCAGACCCTCGTTGTGGAGGTGATTTAGTGCTCAGGCTGTCAACATTGACCTTGGTAGAGAGGTCAGATCTGCCACCTACTAGATATGTGATCTTGGATACATTTTATTATGTTTAAGCTTCACTAAGCCTTAGTATCCTTAAGAATTATAATAATATAATAACCTCTCAGTGTGACTTTGTGAATTAAATGTGATAATTCCTGACTCAAATTAGGTGCAAAATAAACACTAACTCTAATATGAAAAATAAGAGCCAGTGTTATAACATTAAGGACAGTCAAATTCAGGTTGTAAACTAATCAGTTGTCACCATCATTTGTAAATCATGTTAATAATTCGTGCTGTCTGGTGATGAGACTGGGAAGGGTTGGGACAGATGACGTCTACTGGCCAAGATTCTAACTGTCCCTCTTCCTGCTCGTGTCACTGGCCTCACTGCCTTCCTTTGGCCCCTTCTGCCAGCTTTCCTCATGGCTGTCTCTATTTTCCATCCAAGGCCCTAGATTATTTAAAATCCCCAGGGACTCCTCTGTCTTCCTTCCTGCAGAGCATGTTCCCTGCAAATGCTGCTCTCAAGAGGCTAATTTGGTGCCATCCGGGAACAGTACTTCTGTCCTCCCGGGCACTCTACTTCTGAGAGGCGTTTGCGCCGAGCCCCAGGGCAACTTGCTCAGCCGCGTATTTTCAGGGAAACATATGGTGGATGGAAGCCGCCCACGAAGATCCTGCAAAGGAGCTGAACGAGGACTTCCTTTCTGCTCAGGTTGTGAACAAAAGGTTCATGAATAACTCACGCAACAGGGTTGAACTAGCACCAGGCTGTCACCCCAAAGAAGGACCCAGCCCGTCAGGACTGGGCAGCTCAGAGTGGCTGGTTGTAACATGGACAAGTCACCTCTCTTCCTTATCCCCTGTACCGTCTACCTTCATTGCCACCCCAGGAAGGAGGGATTATATATCTTTTGGCTGGTGGTTGCCATTTACAGAGATGAGTGGGGAACTACATCCTGCCAAGAGGTAATCCAGCTCAAGGTCATTGCAAAGCTTGGCCTGATCTATGTGTGGGTCAAGGTTGGTCACTGAAGGGAGATGGCTCTGTGGTTAGAAAAGGCGCCATGTGGGTACTGTTCCTTGTGCATGAGGAGGCCGGTGGCAGAGGCTGGAAGCAGAGGCTGAACAAGGTAGAACTGATATTTCTCCGCATGAGCGTCACCTCCATTGTGGGCAAGGGAACTTTTGGAGATGATGTAGCATTGCAGAAAACACTTCCCTTCCTCATTGTGGATTGAAATTGTGGACTCTGAGATGCACGCTTGTGTGTTGAGTCCAGTAGGTGACCACTGAAGGGTCACAGGAAGAATGAGACGTGTACACCTCACAGCACATGAGAGACCTCATCTGGAGGCAGAGCTGAACTTGAAGTGACAAAGCCCAAGTATTTGCCTAAAAGTCTTGCCTTGCCTACTCACCTCCCATGGTAGTATCTTCACTGAATAGTTCAGAGCTTGGGAAGAGATTGGATTATTGCCCTGAGGGGTCGGGGTGGGGATGGGGGATATGGCAGTAACTTCCTAATCCTGTGAGAAGGCAGTGGGATTTTTCTAAAAGAAGGATGTAACTGGCATTAGTTAAGATAGAGGAAAGTGAATCTTTCTAAGGAAAGGAAAGAGGGCAGATTTTAATACAGGGGCACCCCCATAAAAATGGTCTCTCTTAGACTCCTGGAATAGTCTTATTTGCAGGATAGCTTTTAGCTACCTTTCCCATCCATTATCCCTGACCCTACACTTACACCTGCACAGGTGAAATCACAGGACTTCAGTAAAGAAAATGTGTCCTCCCAAGTTGCCACTTGGCAGGTTGGTCTCCACTCTCAGAAGTCTAGTGATGTCAGGTCCTCCTATTCAAGAACACAGCATGCTTTTCCAATCGTTTAATTCTACCTTCCTGTCTTTCAGGAGTGTTTTCAAGTTTTTCCCACATAAGTCTTAGGTATTTCTTGTTAAAATATACCTAAATAGTTTATATATGTATTATTATTGTAAATGAAGTCTTTGTTTTCATTGTATCTTCTAATTGGTGTCCATTCTATTCTGGTTTTTCGTTTGTTTGTTTGTTTGTTTGTTTAGCTGAGTCATCCTGCCACCTGTTGGCAGCTCAGCGGCAGCTCAGCTCGGGCCGGGACTCGAACCGCCGTTACTCAGAGCTCGCACTTTTGAGCAAGCTCTTAACCAACTGAGCCACTCCGGATGGCCCGGTGTCCATTCTATTCTATTAATTTCTGTGTATCCTATTTTTGTGTATAAAGACTACAATTTATGAGATACTTCTCTACCTTTATGTTTAGGAAGTGTCTATTTCTATTTTTTTCAGATTTTTAAATCATAAATGGGTGTGAATTTTGTCAAATGCTTTTTCAGCATTTATGGAGAAGTCCATATGAGTTTTTTCCCCTCAGATATAGAAATATGTTGAATTCATTAAATAACTTAAAGGTATTTAGCCATCCTTACATTCCTAGAATAAGTCCCACTCGGTTGTAATATATTATTATGTATTCTTGGAAATATTTCATGGTCATATATTTTTCTGGGAACACAGATTAAGAAGGGTCTACTATGTGAATTTATCTGTAACACTAAAATAAATAAAAAGAAAATGAATTAAATGATAATGTACAATGTTTTTCTCCCTTTATGTGCTAGTCTTTTATAATTTTCTCAAGATTATTTCTAGTGGCTCTTGGGTAATTTCAGCCTGCCCCTTGAGCAACCTAGAATATAAGTCATTGAGTTTTGTAGATTTGAGTATACTTAATTAATCTGAGCAGACTTTAACTAGACAGAATCTTTCCTTTTAATCTTTTCATGAATCTAATGCATGAACTGATCTATTTCTATTTCCTTTTATGTCTCTTGAAAAATGCATTTTCTTTTCAGTTTTGCTGTTGTTATGTTGGTTCTTTGGCTGCCTTGTTTCCTTCCCCTCCTCTTCTTCTTTCTTCATATGCTACTGTGGTAAGTTACTCCATATTTTCCAAATATTTACTCCCCCCATTGTTGTACTTAGTGCCCACCTCTATAGGACTCATGAGCCTCTAATGAGAGCAGTATCCATCCCACCTCACTGATGTTGGACTTGGCTAAGTTTTGATATATTGGTTGTTATCTACTGGAATGAAGGTAACCGTGAGGGTTCCAGGCAGTGCTTCTTGGAAGATTAAAGTGCCAGGAACTGGGGAAAGAACAGCTGAATGATAGGCAGATTTTTAGAAGGAAAAAAAAATGAAGTTGGTTTTAGATGAGTTTGAGATACCTGTAATGTAGTGATAGAAATGTCCTGCAGAATTTGAAGCTCAGAATAAAGGGCAAAACCAGAGAATTATTTGAGGGTACTGACATACACAATTTTGCATTTGGGGCCTAGCTGGCACCTAACATATTTATTGAGGGTGCTCAATAAATAGTGTCAATCTTATACCTTTGGGAACAATCACTGTAAAGACGATGTCAAAGTTATTGGAGCAGATGAAATTGCCCAGTAAGAAAGGAGATCTGAGGAGAGGGCCTTGGGGTATCTATCTTTTAAGCACAAGAAAGAGCAGTCAGGCAGAAAGACTGATGTAGGATAAGATCACTGGGAAATGCAGTGTCATGGAACCCAAGGGAGAAGGGAGGTTGAGCAAGGAAGAGGTTCATTTTAACACTGGGCATGGCTACCAGAATGTAGAATAGAATGAGGGCAGATAAAACGCTGTTGGATTTGGCAGCTCGTGTGCCAGGGGAGATTTAATAAAGTGGTAGGATTAGAAACCACACCACAGGGCTACAGAGCAAATGATATAATGAGGGTGCAATGATGCAGACATCTCTTATAGTACCGAGTCCTTGGAAAACATCACAGATGTTCCCATGGTCAAGTTTCATAGTTCTCTGGTAGTTGTATGGGCATTAATGAATCTTTTCATCCTCCTTTCCATGCATATAACCATTTGTTACGAGCATATGAAATATGTCCATGATGACAGTTCTATTCAGCTTTCCATCATTGTTCAAAATCAAAGCATAAATTTTACCCCAACAGCACCGTTTGGTTGACATGGGGAATCATATGTCTGTCCCGGGAAATATCTGGGGAATAACATCTTTCATTCTGTGTGCTTTTATAAATAATTTTCCTAATTTGGGAAGTCTTACAGTAGTTCAAGAAAATCCTTTACTTCCTCTATAGAAGAGGAAGTAAAACATCATGGTAGAGTAAGTCAAAATTTTTATGCATAACAAAATGAAAAATAAGAACTAGGCAGGTTGAAAGAGATCAGCAATCTTCTTAGTGGCTAGGATTTCAGATTTGCCATAATTATAATAAATGAATAGATAATTTAACAAGACAGATGTTTAACAAGAGAGAGAAAAGGGGAATGGGGCTGCAAGAGTGAGTAAATGATTCAGTGTAAGCTCCGGTCCTCCCCAGTTGTCACTTCTAATTTCCCACGTGGCTACCCTAATACGGCCCCCAAGGACATTTGCTTTAGGTCAATCCTTCCACTGGCCTGAGCCCTGCCAGCCCTTGGGCTCGTAGCATCACACAGAATCTGGGGGCAGGGACCAGGTCTGATGCCACCCCTGCCTGCCCCATGGCTTACTGCTTGCCAATGACACACTCGGGAAAGGCGCATCAGACCACCAAATACACCAAATAAACAATTTCACGGTGACTTTGTAGACGAGCTGAGACTCTTCCTCACAGCTTAGACATACCTGTGGCTCTTCTGTCTCATTACATGAAAGGGCTCAGGATCTCCCTAGCATAAAATACCCAGAATCCTTTACTAAGTGCCCTTGAAGTTAAGCGTCTCCCCGGCAATTGCCTGGTAATTGCTTGAAGCCTGGAAGAAACACCTTTCTGTGCCTGCACAGAAAGCCCCACCCAGCAAGACACCCCCTGGGGTGTGTTCTGTGTCTCTGACTGTCCTTGTGTGAAAAGTCATAAATCAGACACGACTCCCTGTGCTTTGTGTGGGACATGCTGCTGAACAAAGGTCTTTTTCATTGTCTTTTCTTTTTTTCATGGGTTGCAACATGTCATTTGCCTCCCTCTGGCCTTGTGATTATGTTCTTATTATCTCCTATATTTTGTGAGAGTGCATTGTTTTATTGTTATCTTCATTTCTTTAAACATCCTCCTGATACCTACACAAGCACCTTTGCCCACAGTGTGTATTTCAGCTTCTCCCCAGTTCTCCTCGTGTTCCTGCCAAGGAGTCCTTACTCATCCTGCTTGTGAAGAAGAAACCTCTGGGCAACACAAACACCAGATGCTTCCATTACGGTGAAGAAAGACTGTGGCTGGGGTTGTTACTTACTGAAGGCTCACAGGGAAGCAAAGTCTCAGTTCCCAGCTCTGAGGCTGTGACAGATGTTAGTTTCCTGCTGAGAGTTGGAGCCCCCACTGACTGTGGAAATACATGCCAAGTCAGTGCCCTGCGTCAGCGTTAGGGAACAGAGAGGGTGCTTTAGAAGCACTAGGCATTCACCCTGGAGGTCTCAAGTAATCAGGAAGTGCTGTTTTGCTTTCTTCTCTAAAGAGGAAATGCAAAAAAATGAAGTAAGAAAAAGAGATCTAAACAATAAAAGTCCCAAATGGGAAGTGTTGGTAAAAATTAGGAATATAGGCCATTGAAGTTGGATGGGGGTGGGTAAGTCATGGAACAGGCATTGACAGGCCCACTGGGACATGTGGTTTAAGGGCACAAACTTGAAAGGAGCAGTAAATAAGTCCTAGAGACCTAGTGCACAGTCTAGTGAATATAGGCAATGAGAATGTATTATAATCATCAAACTCACTGAGACTAGAGTTTAATGATTCCAACCATAAAAGAGCCATATATCACGTGATAGAAGTGCTAGTTATCACTGCAATGGCGGACATATTACAATATATAAATGTATCAAATTAAATTTACATAATGTAAGTCAAATATATTTCAGTTTAGAAAATGTCAAAAAGCAGCTTTGGGAAGGAGACCAAGAGCTGAGATGACCCACAGGGGTCTGAATTTTGCTTCCCACTTGCTTAGGGGCTAAGGATGTGACATGGGTGGGGAACAGGCCATGGAGGGGGTGTTCTGGCCATGGTCATCCCAAGCCAAGCTCAGGATGGTGTGCAATTCTGCATGTTGGGGATGATGCGTTAGAAAACTCTTGGGTGTTTATGCTGGCCAAGTGGATTAAATGCAAGTTATCTAAAGCACTTTCTAATTCCACCTTTCATATCCTCCTGAGTGCCTGAGACCACCAGGGAAGTTGGGGGAAGAGAGTGAACTAAGCCATAAATTGGAAACCCTTTTTTATTATTATTATACTAACAGCAACAACCTGAATTGCTAAATGCATTCCAGGACTTATTCTCTTGGGGGTGGCACAGTGGTCTTGACGGGGTCACACTCCCCTTTAGACTGATTCTGTTCACTCCCTATACTCATATAACATGGCCGTCATTTTTAGATGCTTGTATATGTTGTTCTATTTTTTTTAACCTTTCATATACATTGACTCCTTTGAGTGTTTCCACAGTCCTGTAAGGCGGGCTTTATCATTGTCAACTTCATTTTGCAGATGTTGAAGCATCAAGAAGACAAGTCATCAGCCTGAAGTCACACAACTGGCAGGTGGAAAACAGCTTCAGTCTGGATCTTTGGTCTTTAAGCCCTGGATTCTTACGAGCCCACACTTTTTATCTGGAGACAAATAGACCAACAAGGGACAGCTGATGGACAGCAGTGAGACGTGGCTATCACGTCAACATTTCTCATTGTAAGCAGAGGAATTGTTCAGCGGTGATTTGCCTGCTGTGGTCACTGTGGATACATTCACGATGAGAGGAACACCACAAAATCAATTAGGCCAATCGATACCTGGTGGGAAACTCCCCCAGCGGAGGAACAGACTGCATGCAGAGCTGGTTATTACCCTCCGTGCTCTCCCTAATGCAGCGGTTCTCAACCTTCCTAATACCGCGGCCCCTTAATACAGTTCCTCATGTTGTGGTGATCCCCAACCATAAAACTATTTTTGTTGCTACTCTATAACTGTAATTTTGCTACTGTTATTAATTGTAATGTAAGTATCTTTTTGTTTTCCAATGGTCTTAGGCAACCCCTGTGAAAGGGTCGTTCGACCCCCAAAGGGGTCGAGACCCAGAAGTTGAGAAATGCTGCCCTAATGCCAGTTCCATTTCAGCTGTGGCACTCTTCCATGCCTTCTGTTCTAGTAGTCTCACTCCTGGGCATTCCTCCTCGGGACATCATTCAAAGGGAAGCAAAAGCTATCTGCATGAAGATGTCATTGCAGCTTTATCTATAACAGCACAATATTGGACAGATTTAATGCCTGATTATAGAGGAATCTCTAAGTTATGGGAGATCAACTGATAGAATATTATGCAGCAATAAATACAATGGTTATCATGATTATGTAGCAAAATTGAAAACACCACAATATTAAACATAACTGGCAGAATTAAAAAACATGCCGGCTACAGTTTGTTTCTGTATGACCAAAACCTGGGAAAGTGAAGACAGTGGGTTATGCATGAATCTTTTTAAATAGTTTCTTTTAAATGTAGTTCTTACAAATACAAATCATACAGGAAATATGAAATAATAAATGTCGGTTAACATTAGGAACTGCTCTTGTGTGTCCGTCCATTTGTGTGTGTCTGCGTGTGTGTGTGTATACAAGTGTGTGGATAGAGTCTAAGAATTTATCACGTAGATTTAAAACCAAGAGAGCTGAGAGTCAACACAGCATTTTCACTATCTGCCAGATAATTTTCACTAAGCTTTGTACCTCTGTCTCCATAAATTGATCCATCTATAGGAAGAATAATTTTATAGTAGGAGTTCAATAAATGTTTCTTAAGTAAGTGAATAAACAGACTATGGGAAGCGATCATATCTGTGTGATGGACAGGAGCTTTGTTTCAAATAGGCACTTTTCAAACACTTGAAAAAGGGAGTGGTAATGCCAAGAAGTTCTTTTGTGTTATAGGAATAATGAGGGGAGATAAAGCTATTTTCTGAACTGCCCTTTACACTGCTGTCTGTCATAACTTCCTGTCTACAGGGTGAAAATGTGTGTGATACGTACATTCAGAAGTCTACTTAATTGAATAAGACACTGATTGTGTAAGTAGCTCCTAAGGGACAATGGTGGACAGATGTGACTCCTTTTTCCCACTCCCCACTCTGCCTGCACAGCCAATCCAGGGGTCTCTTTGGTCTAGTGTTCAAAGGAAGGAGGCTTTACTGAACTCCCAAAGCAGGACGAGAACTGGGATCCCAGACAAGGCAGAATTTGGGGTACTAAACCACCAGACACAGTTGTTCAAGAAAGTGTGATAACAAAATTGACCTCCTGTTTTTAAAATAATAACAATAAATGGTAATTACGGTCCTTCAAACTGTTAGATCATAGCATGCCCTAGTTGTCTGGTAGCGCATGTACTTAGCGCCATGCTGGGCACATAGTGGGTGCCGATGGGGGTGATTCAGCATCAGAATCAAGGAAACCTCTGAGCCCTGCTCTCCCCCAGGACCCACACCCAGTCTCCTTGATTACGTTTTTTTCTTAAAGAAATTAATTCATTTTATTTTTTGAATAAGTAAATACAAGCACTTCATGCAAAACTTTTAAAAGAAGAAGAGTATACGGGAAAAATAAGTCTGCTTGCTATCCCTTTCCCCTTAGTCCCCTAGGTCTCTGTCCAGTCACATCTCTACAGATTCGAGCATATGCATATGGAAAGATTTTTTAGCAGCTTCAAAGCTTTCATAGTGTGGCTGTCCCATATTTATTTAAACAGTTTACTGTTGATGAAAATTTAGGTTGTTCCCCATTTTTGCACTTACAAACAATGGTACAGTAAAACCTTGGATTGCGAGTAACGTGTTTTGCGAGTGTTCCGCAAGACGAGCAAACATTTCTAAAACATTTTAACTTGGTAAAAGAGCGATGTCTTGCAATATGAGTAGTCTATTTCTGGAAGCAAGGTACTACTGTTCTTTTAAAAAGCAAACTGAGGCATATAAAACATTTTAAGAGTTTATTTGAGCAAAAATCAATTCAAATGGGGCAGTGTCCAGCTGGACGTAGTTAGGGTCATTCCACTGACAGGAGCTGGGAATAGAGTTTTATAGATAAAAGATGGACGCAAAGCAAGGAAATGACTGATTGGCTATGGCTTAAAGCCTAGTTGGCTCTTTGTGATTGGTTGTCCTTAGGTTTTGATTTCATAACCTTAAAGAGAAAATTCCATTGTTTTCTGGTTAGTTGATATTTGAAAGTAAACACATATATCATTTTCAAGCATTGCTTTATTAGAAATGTTTTGTGTGATGTAAGTTACTATACAATTAATTATCCTGTAACAAAAAATGACAATAAACCTGATAATTTTTTCTGTCATCCATATTCCAGAGGACAAAAAAAAGTTAAAGGTGCACCATGACTTGGACATCAGTTTTAATTTCATGTAACAAAAAGTCAACTTTATGAAGCAATAAATTACATGACAAAATCCAAAGATTAGGTCAGGTGAGGATATTAAAAATAAAAGTATTAAATTGCTTATACAGGAAGGCATTGATTAATGAGTGCAGCATTGCTTTCTCAAATGCTTTCTGCAAAACACCAATTGATGGGGATTTTCAAGAAAATCTGTCCAGTGTTAGTCAGTACACGGTTGTTCCTGGCACGGCTTTTGCAGTGTTTGGGGAATGAATGGTTGTTTGGGACGGTGGTGAGTGAGTAGATTTGCTGAAGCCTGTCTGAGCCTAGACTTCTTGGCTGTAGAGAAGTGGGGGGCACCTGGCGGGTGGGAAGCTGTGGTTCCCAGCCTCAGTTTCTCTGACTCTCCAGGCTGGGCTCCCAAGGTGACCATGCGTTCTTAAGTAAACAAACAAGCTCCCTGCTCGCAGTCCCAGAAAGACATGGAAGGCACTTTAGGAAGAGCAGCAGTTCAGAGCGGCCCACGTGTCTCTGTTACTCTCACTCCCACACCAGCCAGCTCTGTGTCCTGGGGAAAGCTCATTGGTCTCCTAAGGCTCAGTTTCATCTTTGACACATCTGCCCCTATGGGTGACATGAGAATTAAAACAGACAATGATTGTAAGGTCTTAGGATAGTCCCCATGCATACCGGTGAGCCATTACACGTTCCTGGGGTGGGGAAACCAGCCTCGCTGCAAAGGAAGAAATGCTTCCAATCTTACATACTACATGTTTGGGAAAGGATTATTTTGGCCTTGACATTTCAGGAAGTGAGAGGGAAGTAGGTTTGTTCTCACTGAGAACAAGCCCTATCTCAGGCTGGTGGAAGGTAAATGGGCGGCCAATGGAACACCAGCATCTCGGCTGGTGGGCAGTGAGATATAATTGTTCTTCTCTCATGTCACAGTGAAATCAGACTCTAGGTCATCACTTTCAATCTGCACTTTGGCTTGTGGTCTAGACTGTCTCTACAAAGCTTCAATTCTTATTGTTGTTGTCTTGTTGCTTTTAAATTCGAACACTAATTTCTTTTTATGTTGCCTGGACAAAAACTGCCCCTTATTATGGGTTGGGATACATGATCCTGGGTCTTCTAGGGTCACAGTTGCTGAAGAGAGGGGCCTTGTCCTGAGGAGGTTCTGTCACCACAGGAAACAGCCTGGCCTTTAGCTGGCTTCCGGGTGACTGAGACCAGCATAGATGAGAGATGAGTTGCAGCAAAGGGTTAAAGCATCATTCACCTGCCCCAATACTTAAACGTGGTCAGCATCTCAAGGAAAAGAATGCACTGCCCACTGTGGGTACTGGAAAACCATTATTTGGGGCACACAGAGTAGTCATTAGCCTCCAGAATTTTCAAATATATCATGACCTCACAGAATATTCATGATGGTTTCTGAATAATGCAAAACACTTGGGTTAGTGACTGTTACGATGTCTTGTGTTTGGGGGCTTTTTAAAAAGGCATGTCAAAGTAAGGATTTGTTACTGGCAAGACGGCCAATCCTGACTCTCCCCAAGTTTTCCTTCATTGGAATTAATTCAAGGATTCCAAGTGCCATGTGACTCGTACATAGTAATTTTTAGATGTATAAACAATTCAGGAATGTATATTCAATTCAGAAATTTGGTCCATCATTGGAAAACCAAGAATTCCTGGAACAAATCAATTGTACTTATTATTAAAATGTGTAGAATATTTTTTTAAATGCTCAAGAAAAATCTGTAGGAAACAGTGAATTCATATGTTGAGCTTTTGCTTTGTTCCCTGGACCCTGGCCAACCAACGGCTTCAAGGGCATCTCCTTGACCAAGGACAGATGTGCTTCCCAGCACGGAAGGCTTTGCGAAGCACCAGCTGCCCTCCGGAAATGACAGCACGGCTTCCGGAAATGACAGACATTGTCTCAAGTCCACGGATCTTCAAGAAGGCAGGAACATCACAATTCCTGTAAGTGTCAAATGAGCATAGAAGTCGGCAAAGAAGAATCAATCAACAAACGTACCAAACTGTGGCCAGTAGTTATTAAGCTCAATACTCTGCGAAAGTCTGCGTTTGGTCTCAGACACACATGTAAATGGTGTAAATCAGTGCGTGGGCCACGGCTTCCCAGAGAAGGCACTTCTGCACAGCACTACACTGGGGAGTATTAACAGGATTCAAGTAAAAAAGAATCCATAATCCATTAAACTTGGGAAGTTTGGAGTTAGCCAAAATCACGTGGGTTTCTGTGCTGTGAGCTGTCTCACACACTAATGCTAATGGGCACTGTGGCTCTCCAAGCAGAGATGATGGCACGACATACAGGACCACTGTGATTGTAGAGCATCTCTCAGAGGCTGTCTTCTCCCGTGCACTTGGGGAGGTGCTGCCTGATAGACCTCGGCCCGTTTTATGGCACAGGGAGAGGCCTGCATTGCCCCACTGAGTAATAATACACAGCCTTACTGAGTACTACACTGCCTTACTGAGTACTGTACTCTTACTGAGTACTTCACTGTCTATGTAAGTATACACTGTCTTACTGAGTACTACGCTGCCTGAGTACCACACTGTCACACTGAGTACCATGCTGTCATACTGAGTACTGTACTGCATTGAAGGTTTCCATGGCCATGTCCTGCCTAGCAGTGAGCAAAGCTCAGGAGGAAAACAGGAGTGGCTCCAAAGTTTATACACGCCTCCTGGTCCATTCACACCCCCTGCTCCCTTCCTGCCCTCATTGTTGGAGAATTTCAGAACATCCTGACGGAACGTCAGGAGACAGGTATTGCCACGATAGAAAAACAAAAAGGCTGCACATCACTGATAGGCTGTTGCCTTAAAAAAAACCCCACCTTTTGGAGTTTTTCATATTAATTCTTCTGAGATTATAGTGAATCACAGGAAAAGTAAGGTGGAAACCTGTTAATTCCATATTCTGGGTTTAATTAGCTCCCTTATATTATGTGCCTGTAGGAAAGTATAACAGGCGAGGCGAGAAATGTATGTATGTTTGGTTTCTTTTATAGGTCCTTAAATCAGAAGATATTTTAATTGCAGAAGAAAGGGAGATGATATAGGAAAAGAAACTTTTTTTTAGCAGAATTCACCCCAATTTCTGTCTAGTGGGGGCTGAGATGTAAAGATTTTCATGTCCTGTGCATGATGCTCCCATTAATGACACATTAAAGGTGCCTCCGACTGACATTTAGAAGGAAATTCAGCTGATCCCTCAGGGTCTACACACCAATCTCCCCCCTCCCACCCCACTCCCGGAGCTCAGCCTCAGGAGAGAGACCATGGACCACCTTTCTGCTGGGAGACCTCGAGGCTGTGTTTTCACGATGATTCAGGCACACTGGTTATGCAGGGCTGTGAGAGTGGCCCCCTGAGCACCTCGAGTATGTAGATGATGTGGTCACTTACCCTCCTATCCCCATCCTGTCGCGCCTCAGGTCTCTTCCCAGGCAGCAGCTGTCACACAGGAAGCCGCCGCCTCTCCTTCTCCGGCCTCCTTCGCTGGCTGGAGCTGCAGGATCATGGCCTGCAGAGTTTCCTTCACCAGCTGGAGCTCCCTCCTGAGAGTCTGTGCACATGTTGTTAAGGGAATGAGGAGGTGACGGCAGCCCCGGGGGACCTCATCAGGTGTGTGAGCCTGCCGAGGCAGATGGGCACTGCTATCTCGTTGCAGCCTCAAGTTCCTCCAAATTGTAGAAATTAAATATTAATACAAATTTTACACTTCTTTTAAGAACAATTGCAATTTCTACAAGGCCTGGGGTTATTAACTCTCACAAGTGCAGTTTCAAAAAGGAAAAGGAAGAGTCAGCTCTGAGACTAAGACAGATGGCCAGCCGGGGTTCTCCATGATTAGGGACTATAATTCCTGCTAAGCCCCAAGCTGGGGTGGGGCAACTGTCATGGCCAAGGGCTCTGACAGTGCAGAGGCCAGAAGGCTGGGAATCAGGGCCTCCTCGAGAAATCCAGGATTTGGGGCCACTGTAGGTCATGAGCCGGTCCCTGCTGGCCACCACCAGCCTTGTCACTGGTGCAAATCACTTGGAACCTCAGTTTTCTCAAGAAACAATAACTTCTAAACCCCTGTAGGTTCTAACTTGCTACCACGTGTTATTAAATTCCCAGGTTCTTGTAAAAGCCATTCAGGTGCTCCAGATTTGGCAGAGTGCAGGGAGCACACCTTTTCGGGGCTTGTTTTCCTTCAGCTGTTGGGTGTTTAGTTTTAACCTGTAAAGCTGTTTCTCACAGACAGAAAACAATCACAGAGAACTCAGCAAAGAATTACATGGTATAAATCAGCTGTTATTCTCTTCAGAAATGGGCTGTCTTCTGGGTGTTTACGCTGGGGAACATTTAACCAACGGTGGTTTTTCTGTCTACCCCCCAGGACTCACCACTCTTTCCTTTTGTACCTGTAGTCAGAAACTCTAAGATAAACACAGGATGAGAGGTGGGCTGCATTCTTTTAATTTAACAAGCAAACTAATTTCACCTCATCCAACAGGAACGAAGGGGAAACAGAACTATGTCGACACCACTTAAATACCATTAAATTATCCCATGAGATCAGGCCACTCGAATGTTACTAGATCAGATATGGAGAAAACAGAAAGCTTTGGGGAAAGTAGCTTGCAGAGATCTCACCACTCACAGATACTCTACAATGTTGTTTTTTTAAGGACAATGTCAATGTAATGTCAAGAGCAAAAGGCAGCCTTAGGTTATGACATGCAAAACTTTCTCTTTTTTCCTTAAATAAGGAACTCCGGAGGATCCTGGGAATTATGCAAATTAACATCTCCTAAGCAAAAATGCTGAACCACCCTGAAAAGCTTTTGGCAGCTTTTCATCCTCTTAAAGCTTCACCAGACTCCATCATTTGTGTAATTTACATATATTTACTATGATGGTTCACTCGTTGCACTTGAACTTCAGGGGAATGAGGGGTTGAGGGGGTGTAAGGGAGAAAGAATCCAATATACTTTTTGGAGACTTCGTTTTCCTCCATTTCTCTGGACAGCCCTGCTAACCTTTTGTGAAAGCACATACGGCTTTATATACGCGAAAGCAAAAAAGCTACATATGACTTTATATAAGCAAAAGCATAAGTGGTCCCAGACTGAACACCAAGCTGAAGTTCAATCACAAAGTTAGGCTACGTTTATAAAGAGTGGGCACAGAGCTCAAATACTTTATGAATCCTAGCAAACTCCTCAGATATAATTACCTTTGCTATTCAGCCTGGGACTACACGCACTTATTTGTAAAATACTAGATGGTGACAAAGGATTTGAGAGAGAGAAAGCAAAGCAAAATGAGATGTTTCTTAAAGAGCTCGTAAAATTTCTGGCACCTGTAGAATACACTGCACAAGTTTTAAAAAGCGAGTGAGAGAAACGCCACAAAAGGAAGACAGTGAGTTATGTAACTAAAGTAACAGCCCTTCACACAGCAGGTTCACTGGCATGCAGTGGTATCAGAAGACGGGATTTAAGCTCTGGGAAGCTGACAAATCACTTATGCTTTAACTGTCTCACTTATAAGATGCAGTCCTATACCTTCTTCACAGGGCCAGGGGTCAAAAAAAGATTTGTCTCTCGTGAGCATATAGTGCCTTTTGTGAGGCAGCATGAGATTTCAGGTTAATTTACAAGATAGCAGAGGTTGCAAACACCTTCTGCTCAAGCAGGGCTAGACACCAGGAATCCTGGAAACGTTCTATAATGAGCCTACCACCATCAAAATGATTGAAATCGTGTTTTTATTTACAAAACACCTCTCTCTAGCCAACCTGACTGTATGATTTCTTACTAAATGTGAGTTCCAAAACATTCTGAATGTACTGAAATGGAGGAAAATCCAGGACAAAATGTGGAGTGGGGGAGAATCAAGTTGCAGAACAATTCGTATAGAAGGATGCTAATTTTGAAAGAGAGAG
>NW_017731804.1:1260547-1261899 GCF_001890085.2 Hipposideros armiger | reverse complement strand
GAGAGGCTATCTCTAGCTAGAAAAGTGCCTTAGAAAGATGCAGTGGTGAAC
Source organism: Hipposideros armiger (assembly GCF_001890085.2). Classification (NCBI taxonomy): domain Eukaryota; kingdom Metazoa; phylum Chordata; class Mammalia; order Chiroptera; family Hipposideridae; genus Hipposideros; species Hipposideros armiger. The sequence goes on along the minus strand of NW_017731804.1, from coordinate 1,261,848 downwards.
TTCTAGGTATTGGCACAGGCTTCTCTTTCATACTCCTGTAATATTCACAATGGACATGCACACTTTCATATTTAAATAATGTGCTTACAAAAGAAACCACTTGAACCACATTTTGCCATTAAGCAGTTGGGGAGATTAAGGCATAGACACCCTCATTCCTTCCTTCACTCGTTCAAGTATTCAAATATTTCCTGAGCTCCTACCGTGTGCTAAGAAATGATGTGGACATGGGAAGTGAAGAAGTGAGCAAAGTCACTGCCGTCACGTTGCTTAAGTGCCAGTGAGTAGACAGACACAGACACACACACACACGTATATGAACTGAAATGGGAACCATGGGGGGAGGGGGCTTGGAGCAGGGGAGTGACATCATAATGCTGGCTGCTTTCATCATTAATAGATTAAAGGGGGGCAGAGCAGAAGCCTGGCGATGAGAAGAATAATTGAGACAAGAAAAGACCCAGTTTGGACCCAGTCAGTGGCAGTGGAGGTGGTGAGAGGTGGTCAGATTCTGGGTGTTTTGAAGGCAGAGCCAACAGCATATGGTAATGGGCTGACTGCGTGTGGAATGTGAAAGCACGGGAAGGCAGTGAGAATGACTCGGATTTTTTATCTAAGCCATGAACTGGAAAAACAGACTTGCAAGGGATCGAAAAGGAGCAGACTGGGAGTGAGTTGGGGTTTCCTGAGTGTGGGGAGGAATTTGATTTTGGATGTGTCAAGTTGGAAAAGCCTCCTTCTCAGCCAAGTGGAGATGCTGCATGGGAAGCAGGTATGAGCCTGAGGCTGGGGGGAGATACAGGCTGCAGAAAGGCACTGAGAGGTGAGATGGAAAAATATGTTTTTAAAACTATTTTCACATTTTCTCACTGTATCCCACTTCATATATCTAACCAAGATCTTAAGGCTGCTAAATAATAGAGTTGGACTAGAATCAGGTTTTTTAATTGCTAGTCCAATGAGCTCATGGTTGAAGCCCATGAACATATTTGACCTTGATTTTTGTCAAAGGGCTAAGCAAATAAAGTAAAACTCAGTATTGAAATTTTAGGTGTAAATGATGGGGGTGCACCTGAGTGTGAGAATAGACCTCACAAGCGCTGAATGCTTCTTAGGATGCCTGTGCCATTGAAGCTTCTGCAGTTATTGGGTTGTCAGAAAAGTCATGACGTATTTTGTTTATGTTTTTCAAAGGTCATTTATTTACATAAAGAACAAAGGTTATCTTTTGTTGATAATGATATATTGCCCATTTTGTTCGATAACCTTTTGCCATCTTTCAGTGAGCTTCATAATTCCTC
>NW_017731804.1:1257659-1259222 GCF_001890085.2 Hipposideros armiger | reverse complement strand
TTACAATAATGATACAAGGGTTGACATGCCAACATCTTTAAAGCACGTTTGGAACCCAAGACTAGACTATTCTTTACAACCTTGGGATGGACAACACACATATTAAGCAACTGCATAACTTCTTGGTAGTAAAATTGAGCAAACTGTGTTTGTAATTAGTAAATGGGTAAGACACATCTCACAACTATCGTCCAGGACTATAGTGGTGAGGCAGGATTGTCATTTAGTGCAGCAATCTGCAAAGATCCTCAAATTCTTTCAAAGGAGTCTTTTGTTCATATATAGAAACAATCGAGTGTGGCACTTGGGTTTCCAAGTGATCATTTCAGTCGCTGAGCCTTCAGTTCATCTGACCTATTGTAGTTTGGTCCGAAGAGAAATAACAGTACAGCCTTGGAAATGCTTCTCATTGGCCAGATCGTCCTTCGTAACAACCGTGACTTGCCTGCAGCCACTACGGCCCACAGGCCTGGGTGATGCACCTTCATGGAAAGCCAAGGTGAGGCGCACAGCAGCTCAAGGGCACAGAGGCAAGCGCTGCCCACACACGACCCGCTTCGTGGATTTGGCACTTGTCCGGGGCACTCTTTGTGGTGCCTACCTGGTGCCAGTACCCCACTGTGTCCATGCTATCTCCCAGGCTTGCTCTCCTCCCCCACTGTGTGGCTCCAACTCTTCCTCTGCCCCCTGCACTCCCGGTGGTAGGAGCCACAGGGAAGAGCCATGGCCACCAGCCCAGCATCATGACGCGGTGAATAACAGCCTCTTCGGGTCTCAGTTTTATCTATGAAATTCGCCAGTGGTGCTCCGTGATCGTCATGGTCCCTCTTCCAGCTCTTTAGCTCCAGAAGTGGAAAACATCCCCAGGGAGATGGAGCAATTTTCCAAAACTCCTGTTACTTTTGTCTGTTCAAGCTACACACTTGCAAGTTGAGCCAGACAGGCCTCTTACGGGGGTGTGACGTCTGTGCCTGCGCTTGGATGCACTCACAGGCTGGCCTGACGCCAAACACCACGCACTCCACACAAGCAGGGAGGACGGAATCCCATGAGGTCTTCCTGGACGTGGCTATACAGGACCAAATGAAATCCGTCCATCCCCATCTCATCTGTGACTCAGAGGCAGGCACAGATGCCCGGAGGGCTTTGAAAGACGCTCAAAATATCCCAATCCCAGGCATACTTCTTTCCCTTGAAAGTGTGTTGTCAAAGTTGAAGGTGAAAAAAGGGAGAAAATCCCTTGCTTAAAAATCCACCTAAACTACATGGTTTCAGTTAAAGAGTGTTGAACACAGAGAAATCATTACAGACACTCAAAATGTTTTTCAAGACATAACTGCTAATTAGGACCCAAAATGACTGTGAAATTGTGCTAAAGACTCTGACGAATGGTCCTGAAAATCTGTCTTGATGGACAGTGAAGTCCCACCTCCTATCCTGTCCTCAGACACCAGGTGTAAGTCACCTGTGCGACACCAGCTCTTTTAATTAGTGGCACAGACACGTCTGAGAGACTCACTGCCGTGGTGACTGATGGGTTCGTGTTGTTATTTTGTCATGCTA
>NW_017731804.1:1239479-1255219 GCF_001890085.2 Hipposideros armiger | reverse complement strand
GCTGCATATCCCTTCATCCATCTGTGCACCCACTCATCTGTCGCAAAAGAACAGGGCAGTGACAAACTGACTGTCCCCACAGGTCAGCAGGGGACAGTGCTGCACATGGATGCATGGCATGTGGTGCCAGTATGCTCTCGTGCCATCTTGCTCACTGGCAGCCAGCTTTGATGAACGTATTTGTATGTATGTGACGCTAGGTACATTGAGTCTTGTGCAAGAAGAAATTGCAAAGAAGTAACCTAAAGTCCCATGAGTTGTGACACTCTACTGCGTGTTACATGGCAGAATTACACAGTAAAGAAAAGCACGCATGCATTTGGGTTTTTTGGTATTGAGAAAGCCCCCAGGAAACTGAGCCCCACACACCCAGCTTCCCACCCCCTGAAAACTGCACTCTGCTTTGGTCTCATGGTTGCATGTCTGAACTGCATGGTCAGGTTTTGGAATAAAAAATGCTGCCTTACCAAAAACTAGAGAGAATACACTGCATACTGGATAATCTCAGATCTGAGGTGTGCGGTCCTATAATAATAGCAGTACCTATCTGCTTCCATCTGCTGAGGCTTGGGGCAATTGTGTATGTTTTTAAGACTTGTTTTTACCAAATAACCTAGCAGGTGCTTAATGAAAAGGATATGAAAGAGGTCGTCATCGTGACTGCAGATCGCTGTGTGAAGCTGATCTTCCAAGTATAGCAACTTCTTGCCTATGGCGTCACATTTTTCTCCAAGCTCCTCAGAAAGCATATAAGATTCCTAGCCAGGAAAAAGAAAAAGATCACTGTGAGCTACAGACTTTTCAGGGCTGTGAACACATCAGTAAGACACCCAGTGGCATGCTCTCACGGCTTCTGCAGCCCAGCAGAATCACAACAAAATGTGTCTTCCTTGAAGGTCATTCTAGGGGAAACAGGAACCGATGGCAGGTTATCACCAGATGAACAGATGTATCTACATGGCTCCACCGGTTACCTCCCATATCTGGTCCTTTCAAATGCTATTTCCAGTATGTCAGCTCCTAAAGTGGCTTTATCCTGGGGGGAGCCTGAGTCTTCCAGCTGCACCCACAGGCAGACTGATGATGTAATAGGAATTGTAACCAAAGGGGCACTGGGGAGAGTCACATGAGCCACCAGGCTAATCTGTAAGAGCCAAGAGATATTCCTGAAAGGGTGCAGGAATGTGACAGTGCTTAGAAACTTTGTCTGCACACTGGTCACAACCCCTGAACGCTAAAATGTTCAGGAAACTTTAAATGCCACGAGGTGTGTATTACACATATGGCCGCTGTACATGCAGGTGTTCATTTCCTCTCTCCTTCCCTGGAATGTAAGCCCCTAAGGGGTGGGATGATAAATGCCAGCCCCCTAAGAGCAGAGATGATGGGTCAGAGCTCTGGCACATGGCAGACACATAGCAGGCATGCGGCATTCGTCAGTTCCATGAATGAACAGTCAAGTCTTGGAACGCCTCCTTCTTGAATGTCTCACCTTCAGACTTATATCCTTGACATGACCCACAAATGCCTCCTTTATGGCAGTGTCCTGTACCAAGCCACCACAGCAGTTCCAGCCCTGCCCTTCCACGCCTGGCACTAGTTCTGCGCCCTCTACTCTTAAATGCAACCTAACCTTTGCCAGCTGGACTGACCCCACTGCCCTCCCACTGTCATACTGTTCTTCCTGCCCGTGCCCTGTCCTCCAGTCTTCTCCGAAGCCCAACCTTTCCTTCAAGGCCCCAAACAACGTTTCCACCTTGGGGCACAGCAGCTCTGACATGTGTGACGTTCTCACAACCCGAGTGACTATAAACTCCCCATGGGCAGGGTCAAGGGCTCTTAGAAGGCCACAGATTTTTAAAAGAAAAGAATGAATAAGGTCAAGAAAATTTGGAAAGACAATATGGACTCTTATATAAAGGAAAAGGAAAACAGCAGCATTATGCTTAGTGAGATAAGCCAGACAGAGAAAGACAAATATTGTATTATATCACTTATATGTGGAATCTAAAAAAGTTGAACTTGTAAAAACAGAGAGTAGAATAGGGGTTCCCGGGGCTGGGGTTGGGGGGCTGAGGGAATGTCATTAAAGGGCGCAAACTTGCTCCTACACATGATTAAGTTCTGGAGATCTGATACACAACACAGAGGTTACAGCCAATGATACCATGGTATATACTTCAAAGTTGCTAAGAGATTAGATCTTAAACGTTCCCACCACAAAGAAAGAAATGATAAGTATGTAACATGACAGAGCTGTTAGCTAATGCTACAGTAGTAATCATGTTCCAATATATAAATGTCTCAGATCAACACATTGTACATCTTAAACTTACACAATGTTATATGTCAATTACAACTCAATAAAACTATCAAAAATAAATAAATAAATAAATAAATAAATAATAAATAAGCAGCAAAAAGTGAACTGAGAATTAAAACTTAACCAAATGTAAAAGTAACATTATCCCAACAATGTAATAGTGAAAGTCTTAAGGGAAACAATTAAGTTATCTATACAAATTATACTACAGAGTTTCTGCAAAAGCTATAATTATGACCCAACAATAACAACAAAATGCCCAGGTGTGATGATATCAAAAGTCCTTAGGGGTCATGAGTTATATAATATTATAAGGAGTCCGTGAATAACCATTAAACCCAGATATGTAATTTAACATTCACTGTAGTGACTCCAAAATGCTCTAAATTTTATATCCCAAATGACCAACCATATTAGAATAAAACAGTGCTAATGGAAACTATAAACTACTATTATAAATATTGGAGAAGTCTAACATACTGCAAGTAAATGTATACACAAAAGCAAAGGAATCTAGTGACAACAATATACAACTTTGAGGACAAATGGACACAATTAAACAGGAAGCACGCATGAAGCTTTACTCATAAATGGCCAAAGCAGTGATGATGAGAAGACAGCAAGTACATAAAAACCACACACATATATGTGAGCATTTTGCTGATCCTAAAAGTGATAACATTATCATCCAAAGATGCAGAATTACAAAGTAGACAAATTACGTGGAGGCTGAGAGAATGGGCAACGAGTAACGCCACAGTCGTGCATGAAATAAATGAGGCACTAAGAAAAAGAACATCTGGAGAAAAATGATTGACAGCATTGAAGCCACAAGTCATGCAGGAAGGAGAAAAATACAGCATTAGTGGGAAAATATATACGGCTGAGAATACACTTAACGAGAGAAAAAACAGAATCAGAACATGGAACCAAGGAATTTAAAACACTCTTAAAATGAATCAAATGACTCGATCTTCATTTTAGGGCTAAAACAAATATAAATCAAACCTGAATTAAATCATTTAAAATATGGCTTTACATTTTCCCCCAAACGTATAATTCCTGCCTTTTTTTCTTTTACAATTATGTGCAGATTGTGCGAATTGGGGAAAGCAAGTTCAGACCATGTAGCAAAAACTTTAAACTGTTTGTATCCTATGAGCCAAAATAATTCCACTTCCTGGAATCTCTCAACAAGAAAATGTATATATGCATTTAAATGTAAATATTTTTATTAAGCCTTTACGTATGAAAAAATGTTTATCATATATACTAAATAAAAATGTTTTTCAATAATGCAAAAGCAATTATATTAAAATATGGGAAAGAGGGAATAAATGTCCAACAATAAAGGGGATGGTTAAAATAAATTCTGGTACATCAATTCGTACTTAGCCATTAAAACCATTTTTAATACAAGACTATTTAATGATGAGGAAATACTCAAACAGGCGAAGCGCTAAAATATTAACAATTATTTCAAGGGGCAGTATAAGCACAAATTTTTATTTTCTTCTCTATACTCTGCTGTATTGTTCACATCTCTAAACTATAATAAAGAAAAAAGTTACCAAAAACAGTAATTGAAACCATAATGAAAAAGTATGGAAAAAATACACCTGAATATTAAATATATATATATATATATATATATATATATATTTTAAAGATAAAAAAGACATAAAGAGGCATAAGGAAACAAACTCAGAGCTCAAGGTTCATGACCAGTGACAAGGCCTGAGGCGCCTTCTCTCAGGGGCCGTCCCTCCTAAGCAAACCGCTGCCTCACAAATTCTAGTCCTGAAAGAGAGGATCCTGAGAGTGTGTGTGGGGGGGGGAGCATTACTTGAGGCGGTTGTGGCTTTACTGTAAGGCTCTCACTTGAAATCCTGGGAACAGAATCAGTTTATAACCTAAATGGAGAAACGACAGCTGATGAGAGGGCAGATTTACGTATTTCTATCGATCTGATGAAAAATTCTGCTCCGCCCAAAGGAATCCTATGTGCCCACAGAGGGCCGGGTGGGACCAGAGACGTGGGTGGCAGCTGACAAAGCTGCAGAGGTCCTGCCTGTCAACCCTAACCTTGAGAGGCAGGTGGACCGCCTCACCCATCCCCACGCTGTGCCAGGTATGGCAGAGGGTAGGGTGGTCTTCCGAACCTGGCCTCTCTGCCACCAAGAAACAGTTGATCACTCCTCACCCTTGAACTGAGGTGGGCCTTTGAAGATCCTCAACACATAGAACACACAAAGGTGACACTCCTGACTTCCAAAGCTAGATCACAACAGGTGAGGTGTCTTCTCAGATCACGTGCCCTGGAACTTGGAACCTGGAACCTGGTACAAGCCACGTGGGTGGGTCTTGTGTGGGTGTGTGGCTGAGAGCCCCAGCAAACAGCCAGACATGGGAGGGACCGAACCTTCAGAAGAGTCCAGGGTCCACGTCACATCACCCAGCCAGCACCCACCTGCTCAAACTCCTCACCCGCAGGAGACCTTCCTCAAGTGTGTTCTTTCAGGCCAGTGGATTTTAGGCTTTACTTGGCAGAGACCCCCAGGCAGGAGAACAGGGGGCTCACTGCCTACTCTGCTCCAAGTTGTAATTTTATCTGTTTTCTTACTCCAAGGCTTGGGGGAAAGTGAAAAACAAGTAAAAGAAATAGGATTTGTTTCCTTGTTCATTTCTTGTTCCCTCTTTTCACAGTTGTCCTTCAGTAAAAGCTTAGGAAGCACTGGCATTTCTGTTTAAGCCAAAATAGTGAACGAAAGTGAGGTGTGCTGTGCAGGGGGCCCAGCTGGGGATTAGCTGTGTGGTAAGTGGAGCCCCTCGTTTTAACACCACCTGGCTTCCCAGGACATCAGATGCGAGCATTTACAAAGGGTCACCTCTGTCAGGACTACTAAGAGTGTCACACGGCCTTCTCTGAGGATTATAATACCTAGAAGCAGAGAGGACTGGAGCTAGCTGGGGCTTAGGAACCATTTAGCTCAGTTTCTCCTTTTACACACATAGGACAAGCCTCCCTTCATCTGGCCAGTTCTTTCCTTGGGGTCTGGGGGGCACATAGATAGGGGTTTTGGTTGGACTCGCCCAGGGTGGGAGTAAGAGGCCACTAAGGGGTGACATGGAGCCTGAAGGTGCCACCTCTCTTCCCTTCCCCTCTTGGGACTCTGCAAAACTGGCTGTGATTCCGGGAGGACTCAGCCTCATCTTGGTGAGGGGGGAGGGTCCCTTTAGGATTCAGGTATGGACCAACGGCAGGTGGCAATGATGTCAAGCAGACAACCTAGGATGCGAAGGTGAGCTGGGACCTTCTTTGGCCAACGTGTCCCTGAAACATAGGCTGGGAGCCCAGGAAAGAGGTGAGTCACATGGGAGGACAGCAAGTTTTTTCTTCGTGAACAAGAACATGGAGCCCTGGCAGAGTCCAAGTGAACGTTCTCCACCGTGTCCCATAGCAACTCAGGCACTGGGCTCTTTGGCATGAAATCCATAATGTCCAGTTTTATTAATAAATTAAATGTGGAAAAAAAGAAAAAAAACGCTGCATGACTGATACTTGTTAATTAAAATATTACCCGCTACAGTCGCTGGTGTTGCTATTATAGCTGCAGTGGAGTTTGGTAGGATTTGCAATTCTAAACTGATCAAGTACAGGTTGTTTGGCATTTCAAAGTGTCGTTGGAAACTCTCCAGTAATTTGTCCCATCAGGCAGTCTTTCCAGCTATTACAATTATGGTTTTTTCTTTCCCTCCCTCCATGCCGCCATTTAGCCCCGGGGGTAGCTGTTTTCCACGAGTGACAGAGTGAAGGAAGCTGCAGCATGTACACGGCCTCATCCCCAGGCCTTGCGCCTCTGCCTGCCGAATGCTCTCCGTCTTCCAAACCCTGCAGATCCAGCGTCTTCCAGGAACCTTCGGAGCCCTGGGTCCCCTGCCTCACCTGACCCCTGGGTAGAGCTGTCCCCCCGGCACTGTGTCCCCTCCAGTACAGATCCTCTTCAGTGGGCACACACTGGTGTCTCCGTACAAGACGGTGGCAGCATGGTGTCCTGCCACCTCTGTGGCCCATGACTAACGCTCTGTGGAGCTCTGAAGAGGCGCTCCGTAACTGTTGAACCAATGGAGACTTCTTTCTCACCAGGTCTTGAGGAAGCTGCCCTGTTTCTCAGGCTGCACTACCCAGGCACCCCCTCTGCAGTGTGAGGAGCCAGGCAGGAGGCCATGCGAGGACCTCTCCGAACAGCCCCTGTCCTTCCACACAGCATAGGCCTCGCCTGGGGCGATTCCCCCGCCGCGCTTGCCACAGCATCCACACAAACGTGCCTTTTATTGGCCTCAGAAAAAGCCTGAATCTCCCTTACTGCCCCTCCACGTGGCACGACAGTAGCGCCAGCTCGGCCGGCGATATCTCAAATATAATTTGCTTAACTCACCTCAGGATCAAAACCTGCAGACTTGAAGGTCTGGGCAGGAATTTCCAGCTGTGTCGAATTAGAGCTAATGTCAAATTTCTGTCCTACTCACCAGACTCGTGATTTAAAACAGAAACGGATTCCCTTTGTTGGGCAGGATTTTCCCATTAAAAAGACTTTCTACAAACATTTATCTATAAAAGTTTATGCTCAGATCCAAACACGCACTTAGTTGCTGCCTGAGCAGATCTCTAAACCTCACACACTGGTGGAAACTCACAATTCTATGGCCATGTCCCCAAGGGCTCTTTACTTAGTGTTGGCTCCCATAAATAAGTCCTTGCCTAAGGAATTTGGGAAATATCAACATTTAAAGTTTTAAAACTAGAGTTCATATTCGGAGGGTAGGAAATAACTGTTTTGATCAGAGCAAGTGTCTGGTAACAATATCTCATCAGGCTATATCTAGCGTGACGAGAAAATCATATTAATTATCTTTATTCTGAATAGCAAATGCATTTGGAATAGGAAACTGTTTAGGTTAAATTGCTCGTTAGGGAGGTATTGCCTGTAGCTTGGGTAAAGTCGCTGGATCAAGAATACTTAAATAGTTGGGGTTTTAAAACGCTGTCAAAAGTAGTTCTAAAGAAAGAGGCAGTCTGCTGTCCGAAATGGTATCAGGTAGTAACACAAGAAAAACCTCCTAACTGAAGTGTTGGCATGATTTAAAAATTATTGTGAGAAAATCACCCAGCACCTGTTATGTCTGCTGTTCACATGGAAATGCATTGTGCCGGGTGTCATGCTTCAATGTCATCAGTTGCTTCCACCCTTGCTAGGGTCTGGGGGTACGGGAGGTGGGAGTGTAGGACTGGCAGGAGCCCCATCTCAGATGTCCTACTCTGAGCTCTCTTGGTCGTATGCCTGTGCACCTTGTCCATGTGATAAAGCATCAGCAATAGTTGCCTATCCAGAAAAATATTTAATGTGGCCCATGAAAGTCACAGGCTACGTAATAAAGAAAGGACAGGTGACAGAGCAGTCTTCCCTTATGTTTGTCATGATGTCTGCATTTATTGATCGCCGAGCCATAGCAATATTTAAGTTTAAAAGAGAAAAAGTTAAAGCTTGCACTGTACACATACCTACAGGACTTAGAAGCCAGAAATGCAACTCCAGCCCCATAATGTTTGTTCCGTTGTTAAGTTGCATTCCCTCTCTTATGGCTTGAGGTAAACCAGATGTGACTACCACCATCCGTGAGCTTAGCTGATGCATTAAAGCATTTACTTAGCTCGGTATTAAAATCACAGCCTTAAATATGTTCCTTTGGGCTGTTTTCCAAAGTATTTGCTTGGCAAATACATTCCAGGAATGGTTTTCTTTTTCTTTTTTTATTATCCACATAAAGAATATTTATCTCAGACAAACCCTTGTCCATACCAAAAAGAATATCTTTCACAACTATTTGAAATAGATTTTAAAAGTATTCATCTTTCCACATAAACACTGAATTCTACCGTCATTGTGTAAATGCCACAAGCAGACTCACAAATTAAGACACTAAAGGTATATCATTATTACTCCATATAATACGAGTATTCATCCAAATTACAGGGCAACATCCTGAGTAAGTGGTATTTCTTTTAAAAGTATCTAGATGTCATAAGTGGTAAAGAAAGCATGTGAACTATTTAGGTGTCTTTAGGTCAGAGCGAGCCATGAATTGCCTTCTAATATCTGCATGCTTGTTACCGGGGTGCTGACAAGTTCTAAACAGAATCAAATAACAGAACCAAAAAAGAAAAAAAAATCGTAAAAGAAGAAACTGCCTGGTAATTCATGTTAACTGACCTGTGGTTTCCAGCTATATTTTACATGATCATTCAAGAGAATTTCTACTGCTTTCCTGTTAGCACACTTCAGTTGAATGAATATCAGAGCTGAATGAGGCCAAACTGCATTAGAGCCTTCTAAGGAAAGATCTATTTATAAATGATATTCATAGCATCAGCATGGAACTAAATAATCTCTATTTAACACAAGAGTTCAGATTCTGGGGATAGTGACATCAAACGGTAAGACCCTTTTGTACAAGAAAATGGTAACGGAACGCAGTTGGAGGTTCCATTCAAGGGGAAGGTGCTAGCTGCCTGCTGCTGAGAAACACTGAACTACAGAGTAAAGAGGAACTATGAGAACAGAATCAAATGCCAACTTCCATCTCTGCTCATTTTAGATTTAAAAGGGTTTTGAATTTCTATATGTTTTTTTGTAAACCATGCAACTATGAGTAAGTGGTATTACTAGAATTGCTGCTTTGAAATGCCTGGTCCTGGGTGTGGCCCTCGGCGGAGCCTGCTTTACACTCCACACACGAGTCCCACAGAACCCCAGTCCAGGCTGCCCCTGCCCCAGTACCCCCGTCCCAGCCAACACGGGCAGGAAGCTCTGACAACCAGCTGGTGGAGGTCAGGAAGGTCCTGTCTTAACTGTCCTGGCCCCCAAGAGGTGAGATCAGATGCAGCCTAGGTAGGACAAGTGGGCAGTGTCAGTTCGTTTTCCAGAAGCGTGAAACCCAGGGTTGCGTAGGAAACCACTGCACATGCACTGGATAAGCCACCTCTGTTACAAGTGCCGGGAATCAGTGATCGCCATCCAGGCGGTGGCCGTCCAGGCAGTGGCCGTCCAGTCTCTGTCTGCCCCTCAGTGTTCAGTGCATGACAATAAAGTTCCAAGATGAGGGCGTCTCCCAGAGCCCCAGGTTGGTTTCCTCAGAAGCACTGAACTGTTTCTAATTAGTGGAAGAACTGCCACAGGTAAATCCTGGGAGCCCAGAAAGTCGTTCCAGAGTGTTCCAAAAGGAGGGAGGCAGGCCGGTCAGAGGAGGCCACTTCCTCTCCTTGGGCAGGTGAGGGAGGCTGACAAGTTGACATTAATGAGAGAACCAGCAGGGGCCAGCTGAAGACAGTAGACGCCCCTCCTTTGCCACCTCTGGGCTGTCCTGTGAGTCTGCTCCCTCTCAAGCTCAGGGACCAGGACCAGGGCCAGGGCCAGCGCAGAGCCCAGGAAGCACTCCTGTTCCTCTGGGATGGGCTATGTGGGTTCCTAAGCCTACTTATGCCTGTTGTACTGAAAATTCTAGTGACATGAGTTAAATACACGTAAAGCAGTGAAATATTAGTGTGATAAGAGAGGTCTAATTTCCATATGAGCCAAGTTGAAAACCTTGGAGAAACTCAGTATTTAAGAGAGTGAGGAAGAGACGGAGGATAGCTTTGCAAGTGCCCACTTTAGAGAACCCAGCTGGAACTCGGACATGGCGCATGATGGCTGAGGTAACTCAGAGAGCCCTGTGAAAAGCGTCAGCAGATCTATGCAAACAGAAAGCCTTGGGCCTCTGGCGAACGATTAGTAAACGAACGTGTGTTTTCAGTTAAGAAAATAAGTTTCAAATGCCCATGTGTCATTTTTTATGATTCTCTGGCTTTTTAATTAATCAACCAATTATTGATCCTGAGTGCACCCTGACTGCCGCCACTGCTCTGCTCTCGGGTTAGACAGCAGGGTTTGTGACCCAGAATCCTAAACTGCAGCGAAGGCACAGCCCCAGCTCTTCTGCCCCAGCTTGGGGCCTTCTCCCCAAAAGCGCCAGATAAAGGTGGCTGGTGGGCAAGTGGGCGTTTCCTGTGTGGTCTCACCAACTAGAGGTGGGACAGCTGGCAAGACACAGTTTCAGGACCTGCTCTTTTTTACCCCATTTCACTGGTGAAGCAACTGACCCTTTGAGAGCTCAGGTGAGCCAGGCAATGATGGAGAAGAGAAAGAGTCAGGTCTGCACCTGCCTTCTTACCAGCACAGGGTTTCTAGAATTCGAAATCAGTTTAAGATGGAGAGGACACAGGTCTTCACCACTTTTTTCCAGCTTTCTTTTCACATGAAATTGAATAAAACGGAATTGGGAGATGTCTACGACAATCTGTGGAGACCTATGTGATAGAATAAAGCAAGCTACCCTGCCTGGTGTCCTGCTGCCAATTCTTTTTATCACAGACATGGTCACACTCTGGTCACTCACACTGCATGAGACAGCTCAAAGTGCCTGGCCTTTCCTGGGCCCCCTTTAGCCTCTTTGGTGGCAGCTACTAGCTCAGAAAGAAAGCAGCTGGGGAAAGAAGTCAGGGCAGTGTGCGTTTCTCCAGGAACTCAGAGGAGGGGAGCCCACTTTGTAGTTAAAACAGAAAGCAGCCCAGCAGGACAGGCTGCAGATAGGAAAGAAAGAATTCTGCATGTGTTGTGGCCAGAACAGCAAGCAGGAAAGGGCACCTCTGATATCATATATAGCTGTTAAAATTCCATTGACTCTATTCCCTATACTGTACTCCACATCCTATATATATATATATATATATATATATAATTTTAGTTAACATTCAATATTATTCAGCTTCAGCTTCAGGTGTACAGTGCAGTGGTCAGGCATCTACACCATCCATGAAGTGGTCTCCCTAATAAGACAAGTGCCCATCTGACCCCCTACAAAATCTTTACAGCATTATTGATTATATTCCCCAAACTGTCTTTCATATCCCCATGGCTATATTGTGACTACTAATTTGTACTGTGATGTCAGAGGGGTGGTAGATTGGGGGCAGGGGGGTATCACTTTGTGAGGGGTGTAAATGTCTAGTACATTGTTTTGTACACCTGAAACTAATAAAAGAAAGAAAGGAAGAAAGAAACTGCTAACAAATCTAAGTGTGCACATCTGTGTAGACAAATTGTCCCAAAACCAAAGCATTAGCCTCTAGATTTCACATGCCTCTTTCCTGAAATATGCATTCGTCTGTGTAAACCCACTTACTTTTACCTCTACTCCTTTTTGTGACAACTCACTACTGTTTACTCAATTTAAAAATCATGATGTTGTTGGCACAACTAAACTCTGATTCATTTGATGTCTTCAGATTTCAAATATTAATACTATATTCTCTTGACTACATGAATACTGAATAAATGTCATTGTCCACAACCTTATAAAAAAAAAAAAAGGAAAGAAAATTAAGAGCAACCTCACAGTGGAGGCAGCTGGCTCACTGCATCCCAGCTCCCGTCTGGCCCCCATGCGATTTCTGTAATGTCGATAAACCAGGGCCAGAGGCGGCTGATTGCTTCCAGAGCCCATGGAAAGGCTCGCAGGAGAGCTGCAAGGAAACTGAAAAAGAACAGGGCTCTCCCAGCCTTGGGGAGCACGCTAAGCCTGGCCCTTGGTCCTGGGGCTGACCTCCACAACAAAGCCTAACGCAAATGACTGCCTTAGTGGGACCTGCTGTAAAATAGGGAAAAGGTGTAATCACAGGGAAAGCTTTAATTAGTGACAAAGCACTTCTACCAGAGTACAGATGAAATGGGCAAAACCACGTGGCCTCATAGCACACTGAAGGCTTTGGCAATCCATCTCCCTGTGGAACTCCATAAGAAGTCAGCGATTTTTCATGGGAGATTTGGGTTAAAAAGAAATTGACTGCCTTGGTGCATTTGCTTCAATAGAGAAGCCAGTGTGGGATGGCCAGACCCAGTGGGGCGTTCCAAAGCTAAACCAACTCAGCGCTGCAAAGCAAACAGACACTTTCCCCACAGGATAAACACAAGTCCTTGGACTTCATCGACTCTCCGCCAAACCCAGGAAGGAAAACAAAATCACCTTCCCAACCAGACCCTTGGTGATGGTCTCTCCATGCCTTCAGTGGTCTAAAATCCTTCATCCAAACAGAAACAAGATGTTTTCTTTATCAAACCTTAAATTTCTTCGATATCTCCCATGATTCATTGCTGACTCTGTTTTGATCCAGGAAGCAAGATATATTATCTTAAAAACTTCTTGCCAAAAAAAACCAACCAAACAAACAACAACAACAACAACAACAACAAAAAACTTATTAGAGATATGTGTGGCTGCCAGAAAGAGTGCTGGGCACACACAGAAAAACGTTTTTAAGCCTGTACGCTGTGTCACTCACTTTTAGATGCATTATTTTACCTAAATCTTCACAACAACCTCAAGAGATAGTTTTCCTCTTCCTCGGTATTTGTCGGAGGTATTTTTTAGCAGGTAAGGAAATACAGCCTGTATTTGGCCTGGGAGCCTCGGGCTCCTTTCATCATTTTTTTTTTACTGTCTTCTGACAGCTCCAAGCTAGTGTAACTGATTCAAACATCTACAGCCTTGCTTTTAAATAGGCAGATGTTATTTTAAAGATTTCAGTCAGTTTGTGAAGCTATATACAGTACATGTCACTCTTTTTGTTGTAAAGTTATAGATTTAGCCATATGCACCCAGTTGTGTAGCTACCACCACCGTCAAGATACAGGATAGTTCTATCACACACAATCCCCCAAATTCCTTCACTGCTCTCTGTGAAGCATCCCTTTCCCCAACCCCAGTTCCTGACAACAACTGATCTGTTTTCTGTTCCATAATGTTGCCCTTTCCAGAAAACATCTACCATCTTAAAGCTCCTGCCACGCACATCTGAGGACGCCCTCCCGCCACTGGGAGTGTAAACCCCAAGAAGCAATGTGGGGATGGCACTGGGCCCGGGCGTGGCACAGACAGGAAGATGGCACTGAAAGCTGGCCAAAGCTCTAAAGTCCCCGCTGCTCTCCCTACCCCCCAAGAAAGCAACACAAACTACAGGATGTCCCCAATATTTCAGGGGGTTGAGTGGAGCTTGGGGGCTCAGAGAAGCAGACGCTGGGGCCTCCTCTGAAACCTCGAGGGTCCTTCTACGACAAGACTTCATCTTTATTCTCCTTGACTCTTAATTTCCTGCTTTTAGGCAAATATAACCTCTGTTTTCCTACAGCCACATTGGCAGGTATGAAAAAGCTCATGGAGTAAGAATAATCCTCCTACACCTGGGAAAATCATCCACCAGAGAGCCTGGAGGGACACATGGGGAAGAGAGGATTAGAGAGAGGAAGGAAAGAAGGAAGAAAAGAAGGAAGGAAGGNAGTAACAAGGCAACGTGAAGATACAATTTCAGTGTCTGGGGGAAAAGTCCTGGAATGGAGAACTGAGACTCATCACTTCTGTCCCTCCTCCTGTTTGGTAGTATAATGCAGTCTAAGAGACCATCTAACTGTGACTCAAATCATCACGGAATGGAGCCATGTGTGTTAGTTACCAGGAAGGGAGGGTAGAACAGGAAGTGTGAGGGTAACCTGCCCGCCACTTTAGGAATGGCAAGACTGACACTATAATTTCAGCTCTCATCACCAAACTCTTTCCTGACTCATTAATGTTTTTACTTAAAGGGCATTAGCACTTTACCTTATTATTTACAAACTTTGAAGGTAGCCAGGTCTTTTTTACAGAACCGTGAGGGAGTAAAATATCAAACCAGTATATGAATATTCAATGGTACTAAACTCTCAACTGAAAATTGCTTAAATACTAATGGCCCTCATGTTTCTATAATCATTTCATTACCTGGGCAACAATGACTTAATCTCCAATTAAAAAAAATTGTTGCTATTAGAAATATTTAAATTATATTCCTTTGTCCTCTATTTTCCAGGAAAGGAAAATTGACGCAGTTCTCCACTGAACAGACTTTTGGAAACTTTAGCTTTTTTTCCCCAAATGCCACCTGATAATACGACTAGAGCAAATGTAGAGTAAGAAAGTGCATTTGTCTAGGAAATTGCAATGGACACTGCTGTTTGCTGAGCCAACATCTCTTCTCTCTTTGTCTTTCCTCAGAGGACTCAGGTAGTATTCAGGTCACCTACCCACTCTCTCTTTGGAACATACTGGATGGTAACCCCTCCCTCGGTCCTCGGGAGGTGACTGGATGAAAGCACTTGACCTGTGACATTTCTCTGGACAAGCCTTGTAGTCTAGGTTGGCAACCCCAGATGCCGAACTAAACTCCATCAGACCCTGTGNCCTGGTTTGTACATTTTAGTGCTTTCATTGTGTTTCCTCATTACCTCTTTAACACTCGTGCTATTTAATAGTATTTTAGTAGTTTTTCAATTTCTACACAGAAGAGATTTTTTTCAGCTTTTAGACTAACATCTAATTTTATTGCATAATAGTTGAGATCATACTTTATAAAATTAATTGGGACTTCCTCTATCACCTAGTACTTGATTGCTTTTTGTAAATGTTCCATATGTGTCCATAAGGAATGAATGTTCTCATTGAGTCTAAAGTTAGAGCATATTATGTTATTAACATTTTTATATATTTGCTTTTTTTTTGTCTGCTTCATCTACCAGTTTCTGAGATGAGTGTCTTAAATTTCCAACTATAATTCTTGATTTATCTATGACCAACCACAGTTCTATTAGTTGTTTCATGTATTTTATATTATAATGTTAGACTCATATGTTCCAATCATTAAGTTTTCTACTGCTTATTTTCAGTATGATGAACTTCTTTTTGGTATGATATTTTAGCCTAAAAATCCATTTTGTCTGATACTATATAATTATTGGGCCAACATTCTTTTCATTTACTTTTTTCCTGCCTTATGTTTTTACCACCCTTTATTTCCAACGTTTTTACATGATTTAAAAAAAAATGATTCCAATACAAAACATTTGCTGAATTTTATTAAAATTCTTTCTGGGATTTTATCTTTGGGATTGGTAGCTTTAACTCATGTAGTTACAATTACTGTAATTATTTTTTAATTGTTGCTATTTTTCTGATACATAACAACCAATATTTTTAATTGTTTATAAGGTTTATGTCTGTATCTCTTTTTTCTTACCTTCCTTTTTCTTTCTATTAAATTCACATACAATTATGAGAAACAATACAGAGAAATCCCATCCCATGTACCCTTCAACCACTTTCCTGCAATGGTAACATTTTGCAAAAATGTATAATATTACAAACCAGGCAATTGACATTGATACAACCCACTGATCCTCTTCAGATTTCCTCTCGTCTGTGTGTGTGTGTGTGTGTGTGTGTGTGTGTGTGT
>NW_017731804.1:1233727-1237659 GCF_001890085.2 Hipposideros armiger | reverse complement strand
TGATATTCCCCTACACGTAATGCATCATTTCTCTTGATTGCTTTCAAGGTTATTTTTCTTTGTCTTCTAAGTTTTCAGAAATTTTATTCTAATATGTTTTAGTGTGAATTTTAAAAAATTTTTTTTGTTAGGAATTTGATAAGCTTCTCAGATCTGTAGGTTTGTATCTTTCACCAAAATTTAAGAGTTTTCAGCCATTATTTCTTCAAATAATCTTTCAGTCCTACTCGCTCTCCTCCTCCTTGAATTCAATGATATATAAATGTTGGCTCTTTTGTTATTATCCCACAGGTCTCTAAGGCTCTGTTCATTTATTTCAATCTATTTTCTCTTGTTCAGATAGGGTAAATTCCAGTGATCTGTTCTCAAGTTTATGATTTCATCCTCTGTCATCTTCATATACTATTGAATCTTTCCAGTGAGATTTTTATTTTTGTTTCTGCATTTTTAGTTCTACAATTTCCATTTGATTTTTAAAAATAACTTCCATATCTTTGCTGACATTTTCTATTTTTTAATTTGTTTCAACAGAATTTGTATTTGCTTATTGAAGCATTTTACGATGGCTGCTTTAAAATTCTTGTCACATTGTATAGATGTAGACGTGAACAAAACCAACTCCAACTCTGTGTCCTGGATTTCATTTTGTTTTTAAGTTTTATGCTGTGACATTTGACAAACCTCACTTTCCTCCTTAGCAAGCATATCAAAGCTTTCTAGTATCTGTGTTCCTTAATATGTAGACATAGATATTTTTGTTAGTAACAGCTGGAATGGCATGACAATGGAGATAAATATCAAACCGGTGATAATACTGATTATAAACAATCATCTGTCACAGGAGGTGTGGCCCCTGGAGCTACTGCATTCTTTGTCCCTTTGTCTTGTCAGTTATTAGTACCTGAGTTGCACTATTTAAAAAAGTACTGTAACAAGCATCTATTAGCAGAGAATAATCTGTGCAGACTGCTGGGTCATCTCTTCCGCTCTGACTCAATCTTCCCATAAGTACATTACCCTATAATACATTCCGTTACATTCTATAGAGTTGCCTGCTTTGTTATGGGGTCTGAAAACGCCTTCTTGTTATGGTGCCCATTACACCTTTTCTCCACCATCAGACACACATGATTCCAACATCTGATTGATCTCCATGTTGGTGTCGGTTGCTTTTTCTCAGTCAAGCTGTGATTTCCTTGGTTTTTGTTAGGATGAGTAATTCTCAATTGTATCATGGATATTTTGGCTATCATGTTAGAAGATTCTGAGTCCTGTTTAAATGTTTTATTTTAGAAGGCAATAACCCTGTTTAGGTTTATCACACAGGTTCTGTACTACTTTTATGGACTATGGTTTCAATGACATTTTAATTTTATTAATAGAAGCTTTTGTAGTGAGTTTATTTGTTTGGGGTGAGAGATGTTTTGTTTTGTTTGTTGCCTGTTTGATATATTTGTTTCCATGAGGGCTCACACTGGTCCTAGCTGGCTGCCTGAGGGGCAGAGGAATTTCCCCAGCAGGCCACTGGGTGTCTCTGAGATAAGAGAGGCCAGCCAGGAAGGGGAACACCTGGATGGGTGTTTGTTGTTAGTAGGTTACCTCTTTGCTGGTGGTACCAGGCTCACCTGCTGTCATCAGATCCAGGAGAGGAAGGTGCATACCTGGCCTGCACCTGCACACTCACTTCCCTCTTATTCTAACCCCATCCTGCCTCCCAGGTGATATATTTGTACATATTTTGAAGCTATATTTTAGTTCTGGACTTTTACTACATTTTTGTTTTATTTGTAAGTTCTCTATTTCATCAACAGTAAAATTTACTAAGGTTTTGGGGTTTTTTCCACATACTTTCTCATATAACTTACCCGTCCTCTTGGACTTACTTTTCATCTGGTTGAAATACTTCCTTTAAGAATTTCAAAGAATATATGTATGGTAAGCCTTTTAAGAGCTCAGAGGTCTGAGAACATCTTTATTTCACACTTAATACTAACTGNAATAAAAATAGAACTAAATACACCAAAAGGTTTTCTTTTTGCCCTTCTATATTGTAAACTTCTACAAAAATTCTACATGATTTTATAATCATATTCAGGAGCTATGAAAACTTTAAAAAGTTTATATGGTTCCGTGGGAAGCCCTCCCAGTATTCTCTGCTGTCATTGGGAGGGTGGCCCCTGCTGAGGAGATGGGGATGGACAGACCTCACCTGTTCGCTGCCAGTGCAGTGAGGAGACGGATCCAGGTGAGCTTTCCATTCTTCAAAGGCCTGCAGAGGGGTCTTCCTCTCATCTGCAGGGCGGGGCCTGGGAGAGGTGACTGGAGAGGGTGTACAGGCAGCTCCCTCTACCTCTTCCACCGGCCTTTCCTCTTCTGCAGACCAGCTGCCTCCGGCCTCCTGGAGCTGCAGGCTCTGCATAAGCAACCGACAAGCTTCCAAGTCAGCTTCCCACACTTTTCGAAGCAATGGGCACTTACAGCTAAGACAGAGGGGAAAAAAAGGCATGAAAATCAATATAGTGAGGTTTCATCACAGCAAGTCAATAGCTTTGTCTACCTGGCTTAACGTTAGATAGTCATCTTACAGTTGTCAACTTCATTTTACATAGTGATGGATTATGAAGACCAGAGGATGCAGAGGGGCCAAATTTGCGTACCACCAAGTAGCTGTAAGGTAAGTATTGGTCCTTCTTAGCTACTTGGTCTGCAAAGACACTCAAGATCCTGTGTGTTTTCCCAGACTCAGTGGCCCAACACAACAGTCCCTGCTCATGTCTGTGCTCCAGCCCTGCTGACTTTCTTTGAATCCCCAGGCGTGCCTAACTCTCCCTGGCTAAGGACTGTTTCATGTGCTTTCATCTGTCTAGATTGTGCCTCTCCCACTATTACCCTGGGTAACGTAAATGAGTGAAGCAGCGCAGGGGTGATATAAACCATAATAATAGGTATTCAGCCTCAGTGGCAGAAAGCAATAGGGAGGCACGGACTCCAGCTATTCGGAAAGACATATCCCTTTACAGGGAGCTTGTCATCATCAGACCAACTAAAGCTATGAGTAAGGTAGACTCAGGGTTCACACAATTTTGATTTTTTTTTTCATGGAAAGCCAAAAATCTGTGATTTTAAATGGAAATATGTATTTTTTTAATCCATTTATGCAGCTTCAGGCTGGATATTTTCTATACACCTAGCTTCCATTTAATAATCCTTCCCTCTACTGTGTCTAATCTGCTATTCAATTTACCAATTGTTTTCAAGTTTATTTTTCCATTCTATAATTTTTATTTGATTTTTTTTACATATTTCAGTTCTCTGCTGAAATTGTCCATCCTATCCTCTATCATCTTGAATCTATTAATCATCATTATTTTAAAGCCTGTGTCTATAAATAATGAATTCAGAAGGAAAACAAAAGGATGAGACAGGAGCAATATGAGAAGAGATGTTAGCTAAGAATTTTCAAATATTAATAAGGGAAATCAAACCACACATTCAGGAAGTACTACAATCTCAAAACAGAAAAAAATCAAAGAAAAAAAAAACACACCTAAGTTCATCATAGTGAAACTGCTGAACACCACAGAACAAAACTTTTAAAAGTAGCCAGAGAAAAAAAAGACATTTCAAAGGAACAATAATGTGGCTGTCAGAAGCGGTGGAAGCTAGGAGACAATAAAACATCTGTCAATCTATAAATTACATAATTATTTTCAATTTCCTTCAACAGTAAAAGTAAAATAAAGATATTTTCAGATAAATAAAAACTGAAAGAATTCCTTGGCAGCAGATCCACAATAGAGAAAATGATCCCAGCCGGCAGCAAGCACAAGCATGAAGGAATGAAACCAACAAGAAGAGTAAACAGTGGGTACGTCTAAGTGAATATTGATGTAAACAGCAATCATAATTTCTTTCGTAGTCTAAAATATATA
>NW_017731804.1:1224724-1225867 GCF_001890085.2 Hipposideros armiger | reverse complement strand
GAGGTCTGAGAACATCTTTATTTCACACTTAATACTAACTGATGGTTTAGCTTAATCTGGTTTCTACACTTTGAAAATGTTACTTCCTGGATTTCTTGCATTCTGTGTTGTCATTGAAAAGTCTGAGATCAGTCTGATTCTTATTTGTTTATAGCTCATCTGCTTTCAATACTTTCTTTTCATCTTTGTTATCTATAAATCTTAATTACAACCTATTGAGCCCCCCACCCCATCCTTTATCTATCCTGTTTTGTACCCCATTAAGCCTGTCTGTATAAGGTCTTATATCTTTTCCTTTTTCTGGGCAATTTTCAGTCATTAGTCTCTCAATTATTTCCTTTCTCTCCTCTACTAATTGTTTGGTTTCCTTCTGAGATTCTTTTCACATGAACTTTGATCAAATAGTTCTATTATCTATCACTCCAGTTATCGTTCAGGTTTTCCATCTCTCTGTCTCTTCCTGATGTCCTCAGAGTTTTTCTGACATGACCTTCTGCCTCACTCATTGGTTCTGCAGCCAAATCCATTGGCTGTGAAACCCATTTACTGCGACTTTTTCATTTTTACATTTTGCATTCTCTGAACTTCCATTTGGTTTACTTCATGACTTCATGTTTTACTTCATGCTTCCTGTATATCCTCCCGTATCATTGGGGAATCAGTGATGTGTTTATTGAACATCTTGTGTCTAACTCACAAATTATGCATCATCACTAGACGCCCTTCATTTTGTTGTTGTTCTCATGTAGAAGCTGCCCTCCTGAGATGTCGCATTTCTTTTGCATATGAGCTCATACTTCTTTAGGCATATTAGTTACTTTGGCTGGTGATGGGTCTTTGGAGAGGGAATAATGTCAGTGCCCAGCTTGTGCCTATCTGCATAGGTGTAGGTGGTGGGAGGTGGGGCAGGGAAGAGAGCATCTGCACTTATAGAAACACAGGGACCCCCTCAGTGGTCATTACCTCCTCCCCCTTGGGGAACAGGGAGGGCTGCAGGCATGCGTGCTCGGGGTCCAGGCTGTCTGTTTGACACCATCCCACGGGCGTGCTCTCTGACGCTGCTTTCCCAGTCTGGTCTCCCCTCACTCACTGGCCAGCAGGTGCTTGTCTGTTCCCAGAAATAACACGGTGGGCACTGGCCTT
>NW_017731804.1:1216059-1222819 GCF_001890085.2 Hipposideros armiger | reverse complement strand
AGCCTACAAACAAAGGTGATGCATTATGCATGGAAATGGCTAAAAAGAGAAAGAATCAGGTTTTGATGACAAGTCTGAGCTGCTAAATCAACCATCCCAGGTGCGCATCCTACTCTTACTTAGGCCAAAGTTGGTATTTCTATTAATTGTGGCTGAACACAGAGCTGATTCAACCGAAATCAGGTGACTGTGATTCTGCTACAAAGTTTGGTGACTTCTGGAAAACACAGTAAGTCCTCATTTAACGTTCTCAATAGGTCCTAAGACTTTACATGAAATGACATATAATGACACCCATGTTACCAAGGCTAATTGATATAAACAAGGATTACATTCCTACAGCACCTCACCAACGTTATAATGAAAGGACATTGAACAAAACAATGTTATTCTAGAACGTGCAGTGCTTCATCTCAATTTGAGTTTCTACATTTGTAATATAATACCCCTTATGTCTATCTCAGAAGATGGATCTTAAAAAGAAAGATACAAAATGATAAATACAAGATATAAAAGAGCAGTAGTATAAAAAGTACACAACTCGTCAAATCTTAAACAGTAGGAGGCACTAATAAAATGAAAACCACTCTTAAGTGTGCATGTGCGCCATATTAGTTTATGACCCTCCTGTTACGACATAAGCCATCCATCTCGGGGGAGACCGGCGATTAAGGCCACCCAGGATGCCACCTGCCAGCAGTGATACAGGCCTCTGGCAGAAGGGCAGCGCAGTTACTCCTTCCCTTCTCCCCCTCCTCTTCCCCTTTCTTTTCCTCATTGTCATCATCATCGTCCCATCCCAATCACCACCACCATCATCACCATCATTAACAGTTATTGGTCAGGAGCTGTCCTAAAAGCTGTTAATCCCCAAAACAACCTTATGAAGCAGATGCTATTGCTACCTTGGAGCAGCTTTAAAACATACATTCAAGTTCTTTGACATTCCCCTCATTGACCGGTGGAGTCTAAGCCCTTTCCTATTGAATCCGGGCTGGCCTTGGTGACTTTCTTGTCATCAGTGGGTCATGGAGGAAGTAATGAAACATAACTTCCAAGGCCAGGTCACATAAGGCCATGCAGCTTCCACCAGCTGTTTGGGAGCATTTGCTCTGGGAAGCCAGCTGCCAAGCGAGAAGTCTATCCTGAGCTCATCCTGCTGGAGAGACTACATCAAGTCACCTGGTCAATGGCGCCAGCTGCGAGCTCAGCTGACGGCCACAACCAGCTGCCAGCCATGTGAGTGGCCCATCCTGCCTGCCCAACTAGCTGAGTTGACATGATTGCAACCTCAATCTCTTGACCGCAACCCCAAGCAAGAAGCGCTTGGCCAAGTCTTCCCAGAGATACGACCCACAAACCTGAGAAAAGTAAAATGATTGTGCTGGGACAGACCTCCATTTCACAGGTGAGAAAATTAGGGCGTCCTCAGAAATCCAAGATATAACCTGCTCACAAGCCCTCTCAGCATCCCTTGTAGATGGCGGATAAGCCAATCACCACAAATTCTGGAAGTCTCTCCCAGCTTTGCACCTATTTACAATTCTAAGTAACCAACTAGTTTTTCTACCCTCTGCATCACTCAGTGGGAAACACTCAGGTGAAGAAGGACAGAGAATGCCACCAGAAATAATTAGATAGGTAATTATCTGGAACAGCTATCGAACACTCAGTTTTAAGACATAAAATGAAGTCCTCAGGGATCGCCATCAAACCAGCCACTCTCTTCACGGCCTCTTCGTTCCTGCCTCACGCTGGCCTGTTCAGTGTCCTCGCCCCGTTATTCAATCTGTTGACAGTGGGAACCCTGTCTGCCACGCTCACTGCTCTCTACTCCCAGAGCCTAGCACCGGGCCACACATACTAGGGCCCCCAGCACGCATTAAGAGAGTGAGCTGAATGCAGGCTAAAAAGCATGGTCACTTCTAACATCTTTCCTTCCCTTAATCCCCACACCCAACCATAGATTATAAATTGAGACTATTGGTCAGGCCTGTTTTCCCCCTTTTCAGCCGCTACCCCCCAAAAACCATTTCATTTCTTTACTCCTGGAAAACTGTAGTTAATGATGGGCCTTTCTGCCTTCAAATATTTCACTCTTCCAATCTAGCCCATCTATTATTGCTTCAAAAATGTGAGTGGCTCCCAGCACTGGCCCAATGGAAAGCAAAGGCCTTCAAGGCTTTTCCCAAGATGACCTCCGCCGTGCTCTGGGCCCCTCCCCCACCGCTGCCCTGTGCGTTCCCAGATGCCAGCAGAGTGGCCACTCAGTCTTCCCAGCACAGACGCACAACTTCTAGTGACAGATGACTATTCTCAGGCCTCTGCTTCTCTAAAATCCCCCCCTGCCCCCCCGTTAACAGCCAGCCAGCTCATTAAGGCCGATCTCAAATGTCCCTTTAATAAAGAACTCCTCCCTGATCCCCATGCCATATATGCCTCCTTTCTCTGAATCCACGTGGCATTTGGTAGGACTCTTAAGCCAGTTATTACATTCTGCTTGATGTCTGGGCTTTGTGTTCATATACCCTCTTTTTCTATCTGTACTTCATGAGGCCTGAAAACATTTCATACTCATTTTCTTAATCCTATGAAGATTATACTCCTGCGAGGTACACAGTAAGTATTTAAGGAACTGAATCAGGGAAATTATATTTAAAGGACTCCTCCCATTTGAAGCAAAGAAAATACGTAAGTTTAAAAACATGCATTGTAATAAAGGCTAATGGGGAAAGCTTTTTGGATAAGTGATCTCGGCATATCAACTACATTTAAAATTGACGTCTTACTATGCTCTCCGCTCTGCCAGCGTGTTGGCTTCTGAGCTCGCCAATGACTAAATGGAAATTTTCAATTACTTGACTACAATTTAAAGTGGGAAAAACCTTTTCTAAGCAAGACACAAAACCTGTAAGTCAAAAAGGGGAAAAAATGATAAATCTGGATACATATACATTTTTACTTCCACATGACAAAGGTGCTATATAAAAAAAAAAGTCAAAAAAACCCAAACTGCCTATTAGGAAAAAATATTTCTAACATGAAGCATAGTCCATGTGTCAAACTCCTTAATGTGCAAAAGTTTTGGAACTCAATAAGAAAAACAGCAAACATCCCAAGAGAAAACAGGCAGGACGGGCAGCAGGAGAAACGCAGATGGTCAACAACGCATGAAAAGACGATCGGCCACATTCAAGGTAAAGATGTGCAAGCTGGGAAATGAAAGTCTAAAAGGTACGTAGTTTGCTATTTTAAGGGTGAGGGATACATCAGTACGTTTTGTTAGGAAAGAAATTCGGCATTATTTGTCAAAATTTAAAATGCACATGCTCTTTGAACTAGCTCTTCCACTTCCAAGCATTTACCCTACAGATATATTCAGACAAGGATAAAAGAGGTATGTGAAAAGGAACCCTAACTGCACCATGATAAACAACTGGAAACAACCAAATGGAGAAAACTGGAATCAGCCAAATGTCTTGTTACTAAGCATGCAACCATTTACAACGGATGGCTAAGAGAGCTCTTAAGATGGAAAGAACTCCAAGAAAAAGGAAGGTAAAATAGGTTTAAATTAAGGTTAAAAATAGGTAAGCCACAGAACAAACAGTATTCTATCATGATCTCATTTAAAATTTTTTAAAATAACCAAAGAGCAGGCACGTATTTCCACCCAGGCCCATGCATGAGTGAAGCATGATTTGCAATTGTTTCCTCACGGTGGCGGGGAGACACAAGAGGCTTTTGCTCTATATTTTACCCCTTTCTGTTGTCTTTCTTTTCTTTTGAGGAGGCCACGTGCATCCTTTACTTATAACAAGAATGTAACTTAAAAATTTTAAATGTGTCCACTTTGTTCTGCTTTTGCCATTTGGCCCACATTGGCACAGTCCTTAACTTGGGTGCCAAACATCCCCCTTTTGCAGTCTCCGTCACAGTCTGTGAGGCCCACGTTTTGATCACTGCAAGCCGGACGTCAGGGAAAGGGCTTCCTAATCAGAGATCTTCAGAAGTACAGGAGCTACATTTCATCCCGGGAGCTCCAGGGTAAGTGGAAACACGTGCCCACACGCAAGGCAGCCAGGAATTTTAAGGGGAAACAGGGGCAAGATGACAGATCGCATGTGCTCCTCGCAAGTCGCCTCTCAGCGTATCTCCTGGGTGCATTCCAGTAGCTCGACTCCTAAAGAAAAGGAGCCGGCCAAGCCCATAGGTGAAATACATTATTCTTGCTACCTCTCAGAACGTGCGGCTTTCCAGAGAGAGCTCACCAGCAAACGCCAAGAAAGTGGACAGAAGACAGACCTGCTGAAGAGCTCACAGCCTGAGTACGTCATCTGACAAGCGAGCCGGCCAAAGAGTTAAGGACTCGGTGCCGCTACGTAGACACCTGTATCTGGCTGATGGCAAAAGAAAATACAGAAATGTCCCCAAATAATTTTGTGTTCTGAAGTGAACATTAGAAGCTGCTTAGAAATAAGCCATGCCTCCATGCCCGAGTGTGTGCCACCTAGAGAGGCTGGCAGCTCAGGGTGAGAACTGCAGGAAACAAAGTGGGGACTGGAGCCCGTCATTTGAGCGTCTAGGCAGCGGTTCTCAACCTTCCTAATGCCACGACCCCTTAAATACAGTTCCTCATGTTGTGGTGACCCCCAACCATAAAGTTATTTTCGTTGCTACTCTATAACTGTAATTTTGCTGTTATGCATCGTAATGTAAATATCTTTTTGTTTTCCGATGGTCTTAGGCGACCCCTGTGAAAGGGTCGTTCCACCCCAAAGGGGGCGTAACCCCCAGGTTGAGAACCGCTAATCTACAGTGACCAGGGTCTTCATCTGGCAAAGGAAGCTCAAACACGACTCCCTTACTATTCAGCCACAGGGCCGAGAAGGGCAGAAGGGAAAAGCCAGGGTTCCGTCTGGCAGCTCTTGCCCAGAGCTGGAGAGGCACACAGAGGGATGTGACAACAGTATCAAGGAGCAGGTCACATCGGTCACATGTATCCACCAGAGCATCTTGTTTAGGGCCCACCCCACCCCCAGAACCCCTGTGGTGTGGACAGTGGTGTTGGGAGGGTCAGGCCCACGGTGAGCCGTGACCAGAGAGAAGGTGACACCATCAGGCTGCCTAAGCTTTTGCTCTCCTTCGCAGTCTGTCACAGACCTCGCTGGTAGGCAGGGCTCTGTCATCTGCAGGGTGGCAGCCCCCTCGGAGACAGAAGGGGAAACGCCTTGCGTGCGGTGTGATCAGATTCCCCTGAAATGTGAGAACCACCAGACAACCCAGAGAAATACGCGTTTCTTTCCCGCCCCAGGACTCAGCAGTCCTACGCTGAACGGAGAACAGCAGGAAAGATAGCTGATCCGGTGCGGGAGGAGGAAACAGCCTCCTGCGTCCTAGTGGGCGGGCTGCAGGTCCTCCCCGACGCCCCCTCCCCCNCCCCCCACCCCCCATCTGCTCCCAAGCAGGGGGAGGCGCCCGTTGCCGGGGCAGAGATGATGGGCGGCTGCAGGGGCGGAGCCCAGTTCTGCTGCACGCAGCTGTGCAACCCAGACAAGTAACCTAGCCTCGCTGTGCGCTTCCTCCTCCAGCAAGGAAGGACTGTTGGATTGAGAGGACTCAGGAAGGTGCTGCGTGCGAGGCCCTTAGCGTTGTACCCGTCCACCAGGCAGTGTCTGGGCATCAGCTAATTACTACCCAGTTCTCCCCTCTGATCATATGACCTCCTCAGCTGATCATCCTTGCTCTGCCGCTTCTCAGTCATCAATCTCACAGCCCCATCCTCTCAGGCACCGTCCTGTTCATCCCTTAAACCCAGCTCAGAAGGCAGCCTGGCTCTGACGCTGTCGTTAAAGTCGGTTATGCTTCCCTCGGTAGCGCCACGGCATTTGTCAGTACCTCTAATTTATCATATATCATAAACTACAGTCATCCCCATATATTTGCTCCCTCCCAAAGCAAGAACCCTTCAAGGTCAGAGTATGCCCTTCATAAACAAACCAGTCAGTGAGGGGGTGGATTTTTCACAGGGTTCGCTTTAGTCGCCTCATGTTTTCCTTAGGCTGCTTCTGCCTCCAAGGATCAGAGGAGATCAAAGCCAGAGCAGAACGTGGACAGTGGACATGACCTTCAGGGACCATGCAGGTGGAGGAGCCGTCGGCAGAAAGGGTTTGCAGACCAGGTGCCTTCCTCTCCTCCCACGAGCCTGACGTGCGCGGGGCCGTGAGTGGGGAAGAACCCGGGCACTGACACCATTAGGATCTCTGCTCTGGAACCGTCATTCTAAGTCACCTGGTGCCCGCCCTAAATTGCAGGGGGAGAGGCAAAGAGCAGGGTAACTAAACGAGGCAAGTGACAGCAGGGACTGGTAAATGGGAGTCCAAGGATGACAGGGCCTGGAGAGGCTGACAGGAGACTGCCCCTCAGGCTATGCTCCTTGAACGGAGGAGATCCAGGCGTCAAAATGTAGACTGGTTCCACAGAGCAGCCAAGCAGCAGCGGGGACAGCAAGAAGGGCCCCTGGCATTTGGGGGCTCCACCAGGCACTCAGAGCACCATGAGAGAAGGGTCTCACTGAAGTCTGGGGACCTGCACTCATTGAAATAAATGCGAAGTCTCGTGTAGGTACCTTTTTTATGGGAAACGGTCCACGGATTTCATGAGATTCTAGAAAGGCTTGTAATTTTAAAAAAAGAAAAGATGATTAATGTGCATACAAATCCTTTGGGGATCTTGGGAAAGTGCAGTCCTGGTTCCTCAG
>NW_017731804.1:1204776-1215681 GCF_001890085.2 Hipposideros armiger | reverse complement strand
GCTCATTCTGTTTACAGAGAATTTACGTGGCACTGAATATTCATGTGTATGAAAGATCAGATTAAACCTTCATGGGCAAACAGAAGACCTGAGGACGGCTGCCACACACTGTCCACACCGAGCTGAGCTCTCTGGCCTGGCTGGGCTTTCAGCCCCCAAGGGAGTCAATGAGGCCAATCTGTGCTGAGATCTGGTCCTGAGAGGGGTCGTCTCTCAGAGGCGGGAGACAGCGGCATGTCTTACAGCTGAACCCTGCCTCCACAGCTCTAGCCCCAGTACACAAAGTATCATAAAGGCCGAGCTCCAAATCGAAGTCTAAAAATAGCGCGATAAAATGATTTCCTCCTCCCACTCCACCGGAGAGCAAGCCAGCTGACACCAATATCCGCAGGGCACAACCGACTTCTCCGAGTTTCCGCGGAAAGGGCGATTACACAACTGCCCTTTCTCTCCAGCAGACCGGCTCGGAAACAAGGAAGGGAAAGCAATCACACTGTTGCTGAAAACCAATAATGGATATTTGATTATGATTATTAATGGGGGGAAATGGAGACAGACTGCTGAGCAGCAACCAGCCAACCACTAAGTGTATGTGCAGGAGACCCCAAGAGGGGGATTAATTTTTTGTTTTCCTTTCATTTCTCAGCCAGTCATTTGAATGCGACACAAACTTTCAGCGTGGCCTGTCACATCCTTATCAGTATTCAGAGCCGCCACACTCTGACCACATTATCTCCCCAGGATGCCCCAGTGACAAGCCCTGTGCTGTGGGGCATGTTTTCCCTTTGCCTCTAAATGGGAGGCGCGTGTCACAGGGAACTGACTTGTCAGATACAGGAAATTAACTAATTTTCAAGACATCAGAAAGATATTTCGTAGCAAAAATGTACTTCTCTGTCTCTTTCCTACTGATACTGAACATGAGTCAGCTAACCTGGAGGGAGCTCGATTTACAATATCCGAGAATAAAGGGATGTTACGGCGCCTTCTAAAGAAAACAGTGTCATCAATTCCTTTGGCCCCTGGGGAAAACACTGCTGCAGCTCAGAAGTACATTTGTCATAAAGAAGAAAAAGGACCACCAGCGTGCGGGTGGACATGACTGTGTGCTATTTCCCTGGAAGCAGCTCTCTGCACCGCCCACCTCTCCACTGAATCCCCAGGGTCTGCCTGCCTCAAGGTCCTCACACAGCAGCTTCACCGGAGGTTGGCCGTCAGCACCTGGAGATGCACAGAGGGCAAGGCTGGGAGCTGCGGGCGGGGTGCTCTGCCAGGACACTGGTCAGTGTCACCCTTGTTGTGCCCGGCGGGGTTCTAGGTACTGTGCGTACCCATTATTTCATCCTCTTGTACAACTTCTTCTTGAGTTGAGTATGTTCCTATGACCATCTCAGCTTGACAGATCAGCACGTGGGCTCAGGAGGCTCACGTTTGCTCAGTTACCTAGCTAGCTACCTAGCTAGCCAGTTGGTGGAGCTCACACTGAATCCCACTCCAATGACAAAACCCGTGATCTGACAGTGACAGATTTTCACTCAAGAGAGATATTTAGTCTCTTTCACCTGGAAACACAACTTCCTATTTTATACTGTAACCAAACAAAACACCTTGGCACTCATCTGCCTGGTCTCAAACACGCAGCATGAGACCCTTACCTGCTCATTTCTGTGCAAATACAGGAAGATTTCTCTTGAGATCACAGAAACAGCAGCAGTTGTAAAACGGTAACAGACAAAACGCATTCATTATGATGTGTAAGACCGGACATTTCCCCAGGCTGCTTGTTACAAAAACAAAGGTTTCAACTGAAACTATTTCAAAATTCTGTACACACACACACACACACACACACACACACACACACACACACACACGCTCATATA
Organism: Hipposideros armiger; assembly: GCF_001890085.2. NCBI lineage: Eukaryota > Metazoa > Chordata > Mammalia > Chiroptera > Hipposideridae > Hipposideros > Hipposideros armiger. The sequence continues at coordinate 1,213,798 of NW_017731804.1, read as the reverse complement.
TAGCATGACACACTTTATAGCTAATCCTTATTATCCTTCCCAGGACTCTAATCTTCAGCCTTTTTCAATAACAATAATAATAATTGAAGTAACGGCAGCAAACATTTACTGAGCATGCACCATTACTGGTGAAAACATGCTTACATATCTCATTTAATCTGCATAGTAGTCCTGTGAGGAAGTTACTATTTTATCTCCTTTAAGAGACAGGAAAACTGAGTCTTACAGATTCAATCATTTGCCCAAGGTCACAAAACTAGAACATGTGGCGGAGGCCAGGATTAGATAATCGGACCCCAGAACCCATTCTCTCAGCCCTGTGCTACCCTTTCCCCTCCAGTCCCTACCAGTCCAGGGCCTTCTAATCACTGGCCCTTGCTTGGGCTGGCCTCAAACCCACAAAGTCTTCCTCCCTCCAGCTCAAATGCTACCTGCTTTTGACCTCCTCAGGCAGAACTGGCTGCCCCTGACCACCTTGCCTTAGATACACGTACATACAAGGTGTGATCACAAAATACGGTGACTGTTTAAATAAAAAAATTCATTACAGTAAAAGACACATTGCCATTAATCCCCCTCAAAATACTCCCCTCACTTCCAACACACTCATCCCATTGTTCTTGCCACTTTATGAAGCAGTTCTGGAAGTCCTCTTTCGTGAGAGTCTTTAGTTGCTCTGTCGTGGCTGCCTCAATGTCCTGAATCATTTTGACTTTGGGGAAGAGCCAGAAGTCGCACGGTGTCAAATCCAGTGAATAAGGCGGATGAAGACACACCGTAATGTTTTTATTTAACAGAAGTTGCCGTATACCAGAAGCAATGTGTGACACAGAGTATTGTCACGATGGAGGATGATTTACAGCACACTTTAAAACACACCTTCTCTCATCTGTAGCTCACACCCGACTGACTGCACCGAACAAATTGAAACTTGTCACACACTGTTACTAAGGCTCCACGTGCCACTTCCTGTAATGAAGATCCCTGCCTTTCTGTTGGATGGCACTCGGCAGCAGCATTCACCGTATGTGTTGATCACACCTCGTAGAGAAGCTATGTCTCAGCCATGACACGAAGAGCTCCTTGAGGGACAGCCAGGCACCTTCCTCCTCCTTTTACCCACAATGCCCAGCTCATTGTCTGATGCTCGGTACCTGCTCCACACAGGTGGCCACAAGCCCATCCATAGGGTCCATGCTATTTGTCCCCCTCCCCACCCACTAGTGATGAGGAACATGCTTCCAAGATTTGAGTGACATCCCCTGATACCCATAGCAATCTTCTGTTTGTGTGAAACTAAAAGAGCTCCAAGTTCATCAAACGATACTCGGAATATTATTGTCTAGCATTTTAATCACTTTGATCGTCCAATTTCTTCACTTTCCCCACATGTTCTATTCCAATTTATGTTTCCTGGTATATTTTTTCCTTATTTTAAAAGTAATTAAAATTTCTAAATTGATAAATATATTTTGAAAAGAGCTGGCTGGTTTAATCACAAAAAGGTTGACTGCAAAGCTCTTTTAAGTAGCTACCTTTCCTGACACATTTACCTGTTCGGTGATCAGTAATGATGCGATGGAGTATGGCAGGCAGATGTGGAGTCAGACGGCTTCCATTTGAGCCTGGCTCACCCTTCACTAGCATGTGACCATCGACAAGTGACTTAACCTCTCTGTGCCTCAGTTACCTCATCTGTAAAGTGGGGGTAATGGTAGTATCTATGTCATTGCATTGTGAAGATAACATGCATTAAAGTATATAAAGCACTAAGAGCAATGCCTGAACATGACAGATGCCACTGGCAGTATTTCTATTGTAGCCACACTGCAAGGCCCTCTGGGATCAAGGGCCCTGACTACCTCTATATGCAGTTAAGAGTTGATTGCCTGTCAGCTCCAAATGTATCTATCATCGCCTGCTCTACAAAAATCTCACTGAGCCCTTTAAACGTTTTCCTTGGCCGCTGGCACAGTATTAAGTTTTGTCAGCAGAGGAAGCTGGGGAGACACTGGAGGAAGAGGGGGGTCTCCTCCCTGGTTCCAGGGTGCCATGGGCAGGCTCCTGGAAAACATGGCTTCTGCAGACCTGCGCCCGTCCGCAGCATTCTGGCTTCTCTAGCACCTGCTTCTAAAGCCCACGTGATTCCCCTATGTCCCAATGCTAGAACCTGCGAATGTTACCTTATGTGGCAGAGGGGCTTTCTGAGCTGGGGAGTCGCCCTGGATTATGTGGTACAGTCACATGATATAATCACAATGGTCCTTGTAAGAGGGAGGCGGAGGGTCAGTCAGAGGAGAAGGCGGCTTGATGACGGAGGCAGAGCTGGAGTGCTGTGCTTGGAAGATGGAGGAAGGGACCACGAGCCAAGGAATGCAGGAGGCCACCAGCAGCTGGAAAAGGCCTGAAGCTGACTCTCCCCGCCACGGAGCTACCAGAAGGAACCAGCCCCGCTGACACCCTGGCTATGGCCCAGTGACACCGACTATGGACTTCTGAACTCCAGGCCAGAAGACAATACATTTGCGTTGTTTCAAGCTACTAAGTTTGTGGTCTGTTGTTTCAGCAGCAACAGGAAACTCTCATAGTGGGAAAGTGGACTTGAGTCCTGATGAAATCAGTTTGGCCATGTGTTCAAAACTGTTGAATTTTGGTGACGTGTACGTGGGGGTTCATTACAATGTCTCTGGTTTTGTATATGCTTGAAAATTTCTATAGTAATTAGCAGGGGGGTTTTTTTGGGTCTAAGGGAATTCAAATTTAAAAGTCCATTTTTCAGATACAGCTTTCTTGTTTCATACGTCTGTCCCAAACCCAGGTCCAGAATGCTGCGCCGACCTTAGTTTTGGAGAACAGGGTCTCCAAGGGAGGGTGAGCCCAGCTTGTACCCACAGAGCACTCCCGTGGGGCCAGGGCGAGGGCTGATCGCCCTGAGCCTCAGGGGCCTTCATATTTGGGTTAATAAGAGAGCCTGCATCTCATGGGGTTGTCAGGACGCTTAAGTGAAATAACAATCCGTGTAAAATATTTGGTGGTGTTCTGACATACAGCGGCTCTTAATACACAGTAGCTGTTGATGTAGTCTTTCTAGTCATTCCCAGCTTTCCAACGAACATTTGAAAAACGTCTCCAATCAGTCTTGATCATGGTTACCCCATTCTTTAAAATGTATTTGTGACATAAGTATTCTGAGTTCATTTAGATCATGCCTATTCTGTTTTAAAAAGCTCCTGCGTTTGTTTGATTGTTTTGCTTTTTGTTTTGATGGTCTCCTGAGATAAGGAGCGGCTCAGACCAAGGAGGGGGTGGGGGAGTTGACGGCCCCTCCTGGGAAATAACTGCTGGCCTCTCCAGTTCCAAATATTCACCCAGGATGAGTGTCTGTGGCTCTGGTTTATTCTTCAACATGCAACTAACAATCAGAAGTCATTATCCCACATAAACGGAAGGGACACCTTCCTCTTCCTGTCCCAATTTCACATCTTCCTCTGAGGCAGGTGCAAGGAGGTTGGACCAGCTCTTTCATGAACACATTTGCGGTAGCTCCTCTGAGCCAAGCTCCTTTCAGAGAAACTCCATTTTCTGCTAACTGGTGGCAGCAGGCACCCACCCTCAAGGCTGAGGCCCAGAGGTGATAAACTAACCAGCATTTTTAACCCCACTTTTCCCCATACACTGTGAGGTCTCCTGTTCACTTAGGGCCCTGGAGTGGAACATGTGGTGGGAGGTGGGACCAGCAGGCCCATCAAACACTATCTACCAGAGCTGTTTAGGACATTTGCTCCAGAAACCCTGGAGACAAGGGGACGCAGTGTCCCCCGCAGCCTGGCCTTGTCTCCTCCCTCAGAGGTCACAGAGCTTAGGAGAACTTGCAGTGAGCCAAGGAGGGTGATTTAGACACTTAATAAGTACACTAATGAGCAAAGGCTAAAATAGTTTTCAATTTACTCTGTAGTCTTTTGAATTTATTGAAGAAAGTTACTATGTACATTGGCGTGATTGGTTCATTTTATTATAAGGCCAAACGAGACTAAAAGAGTTGGCAGAAAAATCACTGGGTGACAAAAGAAGTGTGGCTGTGAGTTTAAATCCATCTGACTACCTCTGTGTCTGTCTTGGGCTCCATATTATCGAAGTCAAGGGGACAGAAGCCACCACCCAATCGAAGCTACACATTTCTCCCTTAAAATTCTCATGGATCTGAGAAGGTTGGTAAAGCCACGTCTGCCGCCAGGTTTCATTGGGCTCATTTATCACATTTTTTGAGGACCTAAACATGGAATGGTATTTATTTTCATGAGTTAAGAAAAAAGATCTATAAAACGATCCAATAAAAAAAATGACCAGTAACGGTGATTTATAAGGTTGTCGAGTTTATGTGACATGACCGTCATGGCTCAAGTGTCACATTATGTTGCTGGTCAGTCAAACCCTGAGAACATGCAGAGGCTGCCTGTGGGACAGGCTGGCCCGGGCCACTCTGAAAGCACAGAGGCCAGCCCAGCGCCCACACATGCGGGGTCCGAGATCCTGCGATACTGCCATCCACACCCTGAATCGCGAGTCTTCCAGCTGTCACACCACATGACCCATCTCGGTCTGTGAGCTCTGAAGATGGCAGCCTGAGGAGCACAGGTGCAGGAAACACTGCACTGCAGACATAAACATCTACAGCTGTGAGAAAAACAGTCATACTCACTCAGACCCACAGAGCAGACACAGCTTCAGAGAAAGATAATGTTTGGGCTGGGGGAGTGGAGGCAGCCCCCTGCCATAACTTGGCTACCAGTGATTGAACAGCTGGTTTTGCTGGCTTTTGACCTCTTGCACCCTGAAAGCACTGAGTCCTGTCTAGAGTGTCTCATTGTTATTGTTATTCATAAAACTATTATCTTAAAAACGGATGCCTGGCTTCCCACCGGAATCTGACAGTCTCCATTGGTAGCGAAGCGCTAGCTCCACCATTCTGGGTGTGGGAAAGGCAGCTGCAGGGCTGGGAAGGTGCATGTTTCTGCAGTTATCACAGATCTGAACCCAGGACTTCACGTGGCAAGAAGGATGGACCTACGTGTTGGGGGCTATTAATGATGCATATAACTCACATCTTCAGAGACGCCTATTCCCACAGTGGAAATGAGACCAACGGTGCCCACGACGCAGGGGATTTGAAGGGCACTGGGAAAGCAGCCCTGACCACTGTTCCTCCTGGACCACCAAGCCCTCTGCCCGGAACTGCTTTCTCTAGACCTCTGAGTACAGTGTGGCCATCTCTCAAATACTTGTTTATTCTTCCTCGAAAGAGCAAGACATTGACCTGGTTAGTCTCACAATCCCCGAAACTACAGTTGACCGGGATCTATCAACTAAGCATGAGGGGGCAGGTTGCTGAGGGTTCCGAGAGGGTATGTGAACGGGAGGCCAGAGCCCAGGGTCACAGGCGTCACACTGGCACCAGAGCCCAGGGGCCCTGCAGTGTCATGTGGACACTGCTCACTGGAGCAGCTCATGCGTTTCCTCCTGAACCTTGTAGTCAGTTTCATTCATTTCTTACTCTTGGGTTCAGACAGTGCTGACACACCAATAGCTACTTTCTTTATCCACCTCCCAAATCCTCATGTTATGAGGTATGGCGGCTGTTATTAAGAGTCAGACTTGGACAGGAAACCACAGGCTCTAGTCAATTCGCCTTCACCAGTTCATCTCTCAGAGTTCGAACCTCTGGACATTGTCGCACTGGACCTGAGAGAAGACTCCTCTCTCTTCGACAGACTGAAGTAACTTGAGACAAGAAGCCAAGCTCCCGCTGTCACAGCTGCCATCTGGGGTCTAAATGCTGACAACTCAGAAAACAAAAATAGGACCAAATCCATTCTGAAGTCGAGTGGTTACATTTGACTAAATCCTTGTAGTTCAACGGATTCAGACACTTACAGAACCAGAGGAAGCGGAGTCCAGGTGGGGCCCTGCCCCTGGCCAGGGGGAGGGCAGAAACTGACAGAAACGCCGCTCCCCTTCACGCTCCGATAAGCCCCACGTCCAGCACACTGGCACCCTAGAACAATTTCCCCTCTGTAACTACAAAAGCTGACAAACACCGTCATCAAAACAAAAGTAAGTTCTGCAGAATAGCAATAAATCAAGAAAACTCTAGAGAGACAGTGTCAACTAAGAGACAGACTTGAGCTCACTTGCAAAGTGGAATGGAGTCACCCCAGAGGAACCAGCTCCTGCAAAACCACAGCTCCTAACCTGGGTGGTGGCTCGTGTTCCCATTCACAGAGCAAACGAGGAAAGCAGGAAAGCAAGCAGTCAGGCTGCTCGTGGAATTGTCTTAAGTCATCATCTTTTCTCGTCTCCTCAGTCCATGAAATAATTTCATGATTTCTTTTGGTAATTATTTTTTTTTAAAGAAGCACCACTACAAGGCCCTGTTTTTGTAATGAATGGGAGCTACAGAATTATCTTTTGAGGCTCAGCATACAATACAATCACATAAAATTCTCCCAGCTCAAGAAATGTCATCTTTATGTCAGCAACAACAGAAGGAGAAAGCCTGTTTTCTGCCTGAGGCAGCTGTGATAAGGGAATTAGAACCTGTCTTGGGGCGGGCTCCAGCCATAGAGGGATACAGCCCAGGACAGAGAGTGTGCAGCTCACAGCGGCTTCGTAACTGATGTTTCCACAGCTGTTGCATGACTCAGGGTGTCTGGGAGTGTGCGGGGTAGGGAGGCCAGAAGGAGCAAAATGAATCAGGGACACTGCTGTGGGTACTAGTCTGTCTAGCCTACATGGCCAAGGCTGCTAAAGCACTGTCGTGTCACTCTCCATAAGGACATCGAGCAGAGTCTTAGAAGAGGCCGCACGCTAGCTAAGTTTTACTTGTATTAATCCTGCGTCTGAAACTCACAGGTTCACACCATATTAGCAAATTAAACCATCATACCATCCTGACAACAATTCCTTCAATCATTAAAAGTCTTCCCGTTTTAATTAATGACAAATTGGATATCTACCTACTGGGGTTTCTACTGATACAGCAACTTAATTGTCTTTAAGACTTCTCAAGGGCCAGCTGAGTGGCACGTTGGTTAAGAGCTGGCTTGGGACGCCAGAGGCCCCGGTTTGGATCCCACATATGAGGGCCAGTGACAATGCCCTCCACAGCTAAGATGGTGAACAACAGCTCAACCTGGAGCTGGGCTGCCATGAGTCGCCGGCGACAGCGTAGGCTGCAGCCCCTGCTGCAGTGGGTTTCCATGGGCTACTGTGTGTAGCCAGCAGCCAGCGTGAGCGGCCATCCAGAAGCCGGCGACTGATCTGCCTCGTCCGGGAAGAGCGCAATGATGGTGCCAACTTGGGCCAGTGAAGCAACGTCCTCCACAACTAGACTGAAGAACAAAAGGACAGCAACTTGTCTGTTCCCCTTCCCCCCAGTTCCCCAGCACTGTTCCCATCCCCCAATTCCCCAATAAAAAAATCTTTGAAAAAAAAAAAAAGACTTCTCAAGATCCTCCCAAAATGCATCAAAAACACTCAAGCTGAAATGGTTTCTCTTGAGTGTGTAAAGATCATCTTTGTTTGGATGCTCCCTATTGATTAATTAGCATTGCCGTTTTAGAAATGTGGCAGATACCTTGCAACATGCAAAATATGTGGGACAGCAGGGAACCCAGGCTGCTGGCACGGTGGGTGTCACCTCCCCACCACCCTCCTCAGTTCAGTCTCACACAGTGATCACCACCGAATGTCTTTGCCACCTAAACCAAACAATAAAGAGAGAGGTCACTGGGCATTCCTGCCAGGACTCCGGACTCCTTAAATGCTGCTGATTTCTGAATTGCTCTCAGTGGGCAGCGGGTTCATATCACAGACAAACTTTGGGTTGAACTGCACACACCACAGCGGAGTCCCGGCCACAGCTTTCTGTTTTCAGGGATCACCAATTCCCCATCTATTTTCATTCTGCTAACCAAAATCACGGTCACCTTTTTTTTCTTTTTTCAGGCTATCTTTTCAAAACAGCACCACATCCAATGAAGGGCTGAATGTTAATGACAAAGAAAATGATGACAAGTGCTGAGTCCTCCTCCTCACGGGTATTTTGACCTTTTCATTCTGACCCCGCAATCAAAACTCTGTCCTTCCCTGGACCACACCGCTGTGTTACCAGAATCTTTCGCTGAACTTGGCACTGGAAGCAGACCTCTCCCCTCCTTGAAGCCCCTCCTCTGTCAAGCCCAGACTTCCCATCTAACTCTCGTCTTTTCTTCTGCTCCCTTCTCTCTAGGGCAACATTTTGGCTTTCTCAAAGGGAGAGAAGCAAGTGTACTGTTGTTACTGTCCCCCTCTCCCCACAAAATGTTCTCTCTGAAACTGAGGCTCCACGGAAGGCCCAGATGAGGGCCTTGGAGCTCCGTGAACCCCAGAAGAGAGGATCAGTCCTTCCCAGCGTCCGAGCTCTGGAGCCTGGGGTCTTTCTCAATCCTAACGACTCCAAAGCCAGCTAGATCGGCTCTGCAGCCAGAATTTAGCTCTAGGAACCTGGCCATTTGATCCTAGAAAACTGTGGGAGGCACTCAACCTTCATCACAGCCATTCACACGAAGTCAATTACCTCATTTCTTTCCCTTCCCACACTCTGCGGGGTGCTAACAGCTGGCCAAAGGGCAGGCAGCAGAGAAAGCCAAGTGTTTAGACAATCAACAAGGTTTGCGGGACCCTTAATGGGGGCCATTAGCCACAAGCAAACATCTCTCCTCTCCCCATAATTTCATCAGGAAGAGAAGAGATTCTCTCTTCAGTTAGAAAATAAGATTATTTTTTTAATGTAGATTTTTTCCCCATAATTTTCATGGTGCCATATCTCCTGCTAAGGTTATAATAGCATTTAGTAAGCCCTTATTGTATACGAGAAACATTCTTTATCTTACCGTATTTGCCGGCGCATAAGACGATTTTTTGGCCCTGAAAAATATGCCTCCAAGTGGGGGGTCGTCTTATACGCCAGGTACACTTCAGATAG
>NW_017731804.1:1185833-1203981 GCF_001890085.2 Hipposideros armiger | reverse complement strand
CTGATATTGTTTTACCTTTTATTTGGTGTGTGGAAGGTGTGCGGAAGAGGGGGTAGTCTTATACGGCGAGTATATAACAAACTCTGTATTTTGAGTGAAAATGTTAGGGGGTCGTCTTATACGCCCAGTCGTCTTATACGCCGGCAAATACGGTACTCTATTATTGGCCCATTTTAACGAAGGAAAATTGAGCCTTGTAAAGATGTATTAACTTGTGACAGCTCACAGCTCGGAAGTGGCCACACGCAAATCTAGTCAACCTGATTCCAGAGCCCGGAATCTAACTTCAAATCTAAATGTCTCAGGTTCTCCACAGTCGTCAGGAGAGGACACTTGCTGGTTTGGGTGGTTGGTTTTCTTAATGGTGACACATCAGGAGGAGGGAGACCCTTCATGTCCATTCCTGCACATGGGCACTGCTGCTCCGAAGGGAAGAGCCCCACTCTGTTAGCCGGGGGAGGCCAGATGGGGTTGGGGGTGGCGGCTTCTTCTCTCGCCTAATCAGGGCCTTGGGGTTTGAGAAGCAGGAGCTCTGTTTTCTCTTTCTGAAAACCTGAGTGTTCTGGAAACTAAATCCTCCATAACCGAACATTTCAGGGGAAAAAGTTCTTTCTGAGTAAAAAGTCATCCCTAGAGTTTGCAATGAATTTAAGGCAAATGTAGTCCTACAATGTTTATTATAAACTAAATCATTTACATATACTTTTTAAAGTGTGACTTCATTTTATACTCATGTCAGTCATCCTTAACTCAGTGTCTCGAATAGTAAAGTACTATGGTGTGAGTCTAAGTCCCCTATAAACGTCACCAATATTTTTCCTACTCTTGTTTTTCCTTCCTTTTTTCTACTTTTTAAAAATTCATGCCATCTTGTTACATTTTACGTATTGTTTTTGTATGTATATGTCTTTATATATTTAAGTATTATTATTTTAAGTATATCTAAGGGTTTTATGGTTTGAGAAGAAATAAGGTTAAAAATTAACTGTGAACAATGAATGATTACATGTTAAGTTAACGGCTATGTAGAACTTTGTACAACTGAGTGCTTTACATTTTCTTAGCACTTTGAATTTCAAAAATCATAAGGTATTTTAGATCATTGTTTCTCCTGGAAAATCAGACAATGTAGCCAAATTTCTTCAATATTCAAAAGTGGGCAGATCTAACAATGGGTATTTTCATGAAGGCTTTCATGTGTATGATGTATAGGATCAATTTCTCTGATTTTAGAATGAAAGCGTGGGCTTGCTACCAATGGCTCTGTCAACCAATGAAGGAGGTCACACGCATTCCCTGTGTGTGAGCACTGAGTCCTGAGTGGACAAATGAGGTGAGAAGGCAGAACACAGACAGATAAAAAGAAAACTCATGTCCCAGGGCAGTGTGATCAAAGGGCAAAGGAAGAGGTAGACAGGAGACAAGATCAGAGCCAGAAGAGGGAGAAGCCACTGTGGGCCAAGGGCTAGTAGAAGTCAACTCAGTGGAAAGACCAGGGATGCAATGGGTTACCCAGTATTTGAATCCTAACTGTCTCCTTCTGCTAAGGAGAGGAGTGGGAGAGAGAGAGAGAAAGGAGAGGGAGGAGAGAGAGACAGGCAGAGTGAGAGAGAAGGGAAGGCAAGGGGAGGAGAGAAGGGAAGGCGAGGGGAGGAGAGGAGAGACAGAAAGAAAGGAGGCAAATAGCAAACAACCCCCAGCTGAGGATGGACGTGGACACTGGAGGGTCATCCGCACTAAGGAGGGGGAAGAAAGAAGCTGAGAATCTCTTTCTGAGATGCAGCGGCAACACCAAAAGGGATCAGAGGCCACAAAGAGACAGTGAGAAAAACACTGAGCTCCTCGTGAAGAAGTGAGGTCTGGGAGAGCAGGGACCTGTCTGGTTCCGGGTCAGGAGGGAGAGGAGGAAGGCACATGTCAGCCACAGAACAACAAAGTAAAAGTACGAACAAACAAACGGCGGTGTCCACATGCATCTGTTTTCCTTTTCTTTGGACCAAGGGGGATGGGTGTTCTCACTGCAGCCAGCTGCTTATCAACTGGCTGCCTTCTTACATTCATTTCCCTGAACCACTTTTGAAGTAAGTTCACTGTGGGTTGAAGATGGATTGTTCCAGGTGCCCAGGAACTTGGAAATGACCTTGGGTGACGTGGACTGGAGAGCAGCTGTGGGATCTCCATTAGGAAGCAGGTGAGCCACCTCACGCCTGCCATGGAACCCAGCATTGCTCCGTCACATTTCGAGTGGACTCCGAGCGTGAGGAGGCTCAGGCTTCCAGATGCGTGGTTGTGAAAGGCCACATGCCTGAATGAAGCTCATGGCTTCTTCCCTGAAGTCACTGAGAGCTACCACACTATAAATTCCGTTTTCTGCTTTTGTCATCCTGTCCTTTCAGCATCATGTCTCTGCCCCTTTGTGTAGTCTGAGTGCTGACTCTTCTGTTCTAGAATTAACTCCTCTTTTCCTCTGTGGATGTGAAGACAAAGATGGCAGCTGGATGGTCATGTGCCCGGCGTGATATCTGACTCAGTATTAGAAAACCAGCAAATGACTATTATCTTTAGCACTGTCTGATATTGTGTTATGATGTGTGTACTCATCAGTCAGAAAATGATGAACATGCACGCTAATGTTTCCTAAATTGTATATGTGTACTACTACTACTATATACATATAGAACATTTTCAAAGACAAAATTTAAATGAGTAAAATGAAAAAGATTAAAATTCTAGAATGTTCTCCCATTCCCTCGTGGCCATCTGGTGTGCAGCTGCTTTGGGAACAAGAGCTCTAGAGACCCATTTTCAGCCCTAATTCCCATCTTCATTAGAGCCTGGGCAGTTGGTCATCAGTACTGGCTTTGGGCCATGACTGGTGGCTCGGGGAGCCGTGGGTGAGGGCACCGACCTGGTCTCTGAGGCATGCATTGGTGTGTCCTCTCAATGGGCACTGTCTGTGCACAGAGCTTCTTGCCCACTGGACAGCACAGCCTTGCCCGCAGGACACCGCCTCAGCCTTCCCTACGCCCTGCATGTCTAACACTGTGCTGCTTACACAGAAGGTCGGTGCCATTTTGCCGAATGATACTCTCCACTCCAGTGAGCGGTCTGACTCCCAGGTCTCGCCGGCGTCTGGAGTGAAGGCAGAGCTATCCAGGCAGACAAGTCGAGAAAGTGGCAGAGACCCAGCAAAGCCACATGACTGCCCCTCCCTGAGGCCACCCCTGGATCCTTGAGCAGAGTGAGCTCTCCTAGCTACCATTTCCCACCAGACTGTCCACACTGGAATTTCAAGATAATTACAAGCTAAACATTAAATTTTTAAAAAAGAACCAAATCACCTTTAGAAAAATATACCAGTGTCTAAATTTCAAAGTGAATTTCAGATAAAACCAATGAGTTCTTGATAGTTCCTTTTAAAGCTAAGAAGGGCCTCTAGAAGCTATCTACTTCCATTCAAAACAAGTTTTAAAATGATTTTTCTGTTTTCTTTTCTGATTATAGAAATACCACACACACACACACACACACACACACACACACACACACACACACACACACAACACTTGAGATACACAGAAGAGCACAAGCAAATAAAAATATCCTAGAATCCACTAAACTGCACCCATCATTTGCAGCAAAGCTTTTATATTCAACTTCAGGTGTGGGAGAAAAGGGCTAGAACTGAGAGATGCTAGAAAGAAGAGAAATGTTCCCATTGGCCACATGCACAAGAGAATTATACATAGAATGTGTAATAATTGATAAACTAGACATTAAAGCAAGGTTCGGCCATAAGGGTAAATTAGCTAGGCCCAAGCAGCACTCCCATCTATTGTCTCTGGAAACAATAAGCCTGAACGAGTAAGAATAAGTGGGGAAAGCTCTTTAAGAGTAGATGTTTTTTTCTATTCTATTACATACCACTAAGATTTGATGGCAAGACAAATGGCACTATATCTTCTTAAGCTGCCTTCACTTTTTGAATCTAATAGTTAAGAATACAGTTTCAAGATACAATTGCTATTTTTCCATTCATTCTTGCATTACATAAATTTTATTGAATGTCTACCACATGCCAAACAGCGTGCCAGCCGCTTGGAATATAAAGCAAGTAGGGCATGGAACCCGTCCTCGGAGAGCTCACAGTCTCATAGAATCAGACAGAAGACATTTTAACAAATTGTGTCAGGGGCTCCCACTGTGGGTACTGAGAAGGACGCAGGAGGAGGCAGAAACACTCTAGAGAGATGAATATTGTGCAAACCGTACTGGCTGCTAAAAACTGTTTTTGTATTTTAAGATGTTGGTTCTCTTGGAAAGAACTGTGATGATGATGGGATCATGCAACCATCACTCCTCAGGCCTCGTGGGAGGACGGGTCTGTCCCAGGAGGGACACCCTGACCATAACCACACTCTCCACAGCATCCAGTCCAGCCTCCTGCTTCTGAGGCAGCAAAACCTCCTACATGTATCTCAAGTCCCACCAGTTCCCAATCTTCTGCTGGTGCTCTACCTACTGCTGGGGGCAGTGGGTGGGGGTGACAGGCCCTGGCTGTTTTACCCTTCTCTATTCCAGTGATTCTACCATACTGGCCCAAACAAATTGGGGCCAGGCCTCCTACAGCTTGAAATGGCAATGGAAGGAACCCTGAGGAAGAAGGCGGTAGGACGGGCCAGCCACCACCCTGGTCAGAGACTGCTGAAGGCCCCTCAGCATCGGGTATACGTGAGTTGTGCATCCATGTGGCTAGTGGCAGGCAGAGAGGTGGGAGGTGACAGAAGATGAGACTGGGGTGTCTGTAAGTTGCATTCATTCATTCATTCATTTATGCAGCCATTCATTCAACAAGCATTTGTTGGGCACCCAACACTGTTTAGCACTGTTGAATCACTGAGGATAAGACAAGATAGACGACATGTCCAGTACCTGATATTAAGTACTTTGAATGTGAGGAGAATAATTCAGTGTAAGCATATTACTCACTCTTGGGGAGTCATGGAAGGCTTCAAAGAGGAGACATCGAAAACTTAAAGGGTGAAAAAGACTTAGATGAGGGCTGCTGGGGGCAGAGCTGGGAAGGCCCATCTGAGGCCACGCACAGGGGGAGGTGAGAGCAGGCTAGAGAGGTGAGCGGGTACATGCCAGCGTGTCACGGCGAAGCAGACTGTCCAGTCTCAGGCCACACATCTGACCCTCTTGCAGATTACTTCAAAGCCCTCAACAGTGGGTTGGACCATATGAAACTGTTGTTTTTCTAGGTCAAGAATGGCCTGAAATCAGTAATTTCATATGGTTCAAGCTAACAGCTTCCCTGGATAATGTATCTCCTGACCATTTCCCCTCCTAAATTAGTTTCTCTCCAGAACAAAACACAGAGGCATGGGAAACAAGAGACTCAGAAGGACTGGAGCCTGGCGGTGACGGGTGGTGATGGATAATACTCAAGGACACACAGAGGCCACATGGAAGAATGCCAGGAGCCACCGAGAGACTTTCAGGCTTAACCCTTAGGACTATGGAGATGTTCAAAGACCAGGTTTGCATTTTAAGATGGTTGCCCCAGGCCACCTGTAGAAAGGGCAACACTGGAGACAGAAAAACATCAACGGCAGCTCTTCCAGACACTCAGTGGGAGGAGGTGGTAGCAGGTGGGCGTGAGGACACTCAAGAGGCCACACTGGCAGGACTCAGTAACTGACTGTCAGCAGGAGATGAGGACAAGGAACAAGCGTGAGTCTGTGGGCCTGCACCAGCAGCTGGTGGGAGCTGACGGCCGTGCCTTGGGCTGGACACACAGCAGAAGGAGCGGGCTGCAGGGGGAGAAGGTGAGTTCTGGGTGTGACTGGCTCATCAGTGCTGATGACAAGGACAGCGAACATCCCATGAAGCAGGAGACCAAGGGACCGACCACTGGTTGACTGCCAACTACATGCATGCCCTAGGCACAATGTCTACTAAAATCCACACACTGACCCAGAGTAGGTGCCCTTCCTTCAGTCTTCCGGTGAAAGACACTGAAGGTGGCCGTTACCTGAAGTTAGGTAGGTGATCATACCCATGCTCTTAGAACTTCAGCCTGCTACCCAGCAACCTGGCGGAACAGAGAGGTGCATGGTGCTTATGGCTAAAAATTGGTAGCCAGAGTTAAGATCAAGAGGGACATGCAGAAACCTGCCTCGGAGCACATGGGAGGCGAGGAGGGGGGCTCAGAGCAAGGCTCCTGTCCAGGTGAGCATTCTGCTTTCTAAGGAGAAGCATTTCCTTAGAGGACACCTCCTATCTCATGTATCCCTTACCCCACACCCTCCACTGACTGCCATTGTCATATAGTTCCTCCCCCTCCATGGGGCACTGAGGCAGACAAACATCAGCCAGCGGCTGGAAGAACGTGTTTCTCAAGCATTAGCATAAATCCTGAGTACCCTGCTTGCTGGTCCCAAAGAGCACAGCTCAGCCAGGCAGCACCTCCTAGCATCTCTGAAGGAGAGGCGGTACGTTCGCCAACAGCATTATCTCAGCAGACAAAGGTCTGAAGCACAGCCTACTTAAAGAGTTATTTAACAATTTCCAAAATAGTAGCAAAACAGTCTCCATAAAACTCCATGACTCCCAGGGAGCCAGCACATCTGACATGCTCAGACTTGTTTCCTTAATTAGAAGCAGATCCTGGGGACTGGCGTTTATTTTCATGAGTACAAATCCACAAAAACCAGAAACATCTTGACAGGCTGCAGCGTCCCTAACGTTTCTCAAATCTGAATTCCTAATTGGGTTAAGAAAAGAAAAAAAAAAAAAGCAACCAGGAATTTTCACGCTGGTTTTGATTCAGGATTCAAAACAGAGCCTGTGATGTGCATTTTTATATTGTTCCAAAATTGGTATGAGCTGGGTCAAAATCCATAAGACCCCCTCCAGGCATAAAAAGAAAAGAAAACCAGACCAAGGCATGAAGTCTGAATTTAACAAACCAAAGAAAAGTCTTCTTATGGAACACGAACACTACCTGTGATTGCCCCACTTTTAAACATTTTAACCTATTTACTTTTTATAAGATGAGAAAATGGCTGGGAGGTGTTTGTAGGACACCTGCTTCTTTCCTTACAAGAGTCAAAGGACTCCTTCTGTGTGCTTTGTTTTGTTAATTTATTACAAAATTGGCTGGCCTTCTTCACTTTCTCTAAATTCTGCATGACACAGGACCCACCCATGCCTGTAGTAAAGGGATTACTCCCCATACCTGTGCAGCTTGTCCTCCAGTGCCTCCGTGTACTTCGAAGTATTCTCCTTCACACCAGTTTCTGCGAAACAGAAATCCAAAGTTGATAAAACTGTAGCCAAAGACTGAACAAAGTCCAGAACTGCTCAACTAAAAGCCAAACGCCAAAGGATCGCAAACACTGATAATGCCAGCATTCCATCCTTGGAAAACACTCGAATCCACTGGAGTGGCTGCCTGGAGTGACGTGTTGGAAAGGGCCTGAGGCCCCCGGTGTCAATGCAGGAGCCGGAGCTGTGCTCATCGGGGTCTGACATAGATGCCGGTGCTCTGGGCCTTGCTCCCTTCCCACCTGGCAGCCAAGAGCTTGGTTGTAGAGTGAGAGGGATGGAACAAGAGGGAGCGGCTCCCATCCTACGGATGCATGAAGCACAGGAACGTCACAGTGGCAGCAGGGGATCGCAAACCTTTATTGAAAGACAAATGCAGGGGCAACTGGGTGGCTCAGTTGGTGAGAGCACGTGCTCTTAACAACAAGGTTGCCAGTTCAATTCCTGCACGGGATGGTGGGCTGCGCCCTTCCCTCCTCCCCCCACCCGCAACTACATTGAAAATGGCAACTGGACCTGGAGCTGAGCTGCGCCCTCCACAACTAAGATTGAAGGACACCAACTTGACTTGGAGCTGATGAGTCCCTGGAAAAAACACATTATTGCCCGAAAAAAAAATTTGTTAACCAATAAAGTTAAAAAAAGAATGAAAACGAAATAAAGTAAAAAAAAAAACGAAAACGACCTGAACTTTGAAAAAAGAAAGACAAATGCAAATGGGATCTGTTCACTAAGTAGATATCGATCGCTCAGCCTCTGAAGCTGTGAGATCAGCTGCTACTAGAGACAGACAGTGTCTTGTAATTACTGCATGTTGAAGGAATAGATGGTTATTATGGCTCAACAGATCAAAAAGGCACTTGACTAATAAAAAAAGATTTGGTGCATTTTGGGCAAGTTCAGTACCCTCTGTTTCCTCCCCTGAGCACTGCACAGGGATTCCCCTCCAGGTGATCATGGGCAGAGACGAGAGTATAAAGCGCCCGGAAAGGCAGGTGGCAGCAGACAAGTCTCCATCGGCGGGTGGTTGTATTACTGATGTTGTTGCCATTTGTATCATGACTGTTATTATTGCTGCTGTGGCATTTGCCGTTATTTTATTTCAGCCTTTATTCTCAAATGTCGTTGATGCTGAGGGGCTCACTAACACTCAGAAGCATGCTTCCTGTTTCTGGGCCCAGAGACCCTGCCTGGGGGACTCTGCACCCTATTTCAAATGGTCAACATGTATGTGATGGGGCAAGTGACAGAATCTAACATTGGTTTCTCACTGGAGCACATAGCAACCTTTTCCATAAATCTTCATCATAATCGATAATCCAAAAATATCCTTATGAGTCTGGTTGGAAAAAAAAATTACCGATCTACCCAGGAATACCATTTTCAGTGTCCTCAAGGAAGGCAGGAGGTGAAGTGAAGCAGGTCTAACTAGGTTTTGCTGCCTTGTGTCTCTTATCTGCATAACAAAAGGACAGCAATATTTGTCAGGAAATTGGTACCGGAAAAAAGGGACAGCCAGGCCGACCTGGCATCAGACTCAATGGAGCAGTGACTCTGAAACTGCAGCCCCGCCAGGCTCCATTGATAAGGTCAGCACCTTGAGGCCAGGACAGTAGGAGCACAGGTTTGAAAACAGAAGCCAGAGGGACCTCGTCAGTTCAGTACTCATCACGAATTTTGCCAAGCAGTAGCCAATTTGTTGGAATTTTCTAAAAGAACTTAAGCACCAAGTGAGGCCTGATCTCATTTTATAAATATAAGTCATCAGATTTCAAGAGTTATTATGTAAGGATCAATTTAGGTAAGATTAACTCCCATTAGTAAAATTTTCTGGAAGAAAGATGTGAAAAACAAAAGAAAAATTTTAGAATTCTGATAAATGTTTGAGCATCTAAAGTTGTTATTCTTCTATTTGAGTTAATGACAGAACTTCTGTTAATTTGCTTGATGAAACCACATATGGAGATATAAGCAAGACCCAGGGAAGTGAACACCGCAGAAAAATCGATTGCACTTAGATTGTCTTGATAGGTGGGATGGAATAAGACTGCGTAGGACCTTGAAAGCTGGCAGGATCCGTTATATGAAATGCTACACAAGTCACATTTTACGTCAAACAGTAAGATGGAAATACCAGCCATGAGCCCCTGCTGGTACCAAAGAGATCTTGACTATCACCCTGGAAATCCAATGTGTGGAGGAAATATATGATACCAAGAATGACATCAATTTAGCTAACATTTTATTGAGCATGTCCTATGTGTCAGGTACTATTCTAAACACCGACTAATAATAGTATCTCTGAAGCAGCTCCATTATTATTCCCATTTTACAGTTGGTAAAACCTAGGGACAGCGAAGTCACACAGCAAGTGAGGGGTGTCGTCCCAGGGCCCACTGTTACAGAACTCGTGACTTCAATTTTAGATAACATAGTAGGAGCTCAGGAAATGCACACTGAATAAATGCATGTGAAATTCCAGCCACCGATGAAACGCAGAAGGAGTTCCAAGACAGAAAATTCATGAGGGACCGAAGATTGGGCTGTAAAAAGTCAGAGTTACAAGGAGTACTGGGAATTGAAAGATGAGCCATCAACAAATGAAAACTGTAGGGAAGCATGGTAGTAACATATCAGCATAAAACAAATGGCCATTGTGTAATAGACATATATATATATATATAAAGGTAGGACCCAAGGTGATTTCAGAGTAGGTTGCAATGAGAAAATGATTAATAATTTACTGAAGCTTATGTTCACATTAGTTCACTCCTTCCAATAATAAGATGTCAAATTCATATGGTTTTACAAACACATTTTTATCTGCATCTATAGATTTGCTCATTTCCAGCATTTTCCTGTGGCCGCTATGTATGGCGGTCACCTAGATAGACCTCTCTAGAGCGGGTTCCTGAGTTCAAAAGGACATGGTCCTTCCCAGGTATTAGACTAGTCAGGGTAAATCCTCCAGGGTTGTATGTAAATCCTCCAGGGTCGGAACCCAAGAAATGCACCGTCACTGCAATGGATTCACTGCAATGGATTCACTTCTCATCGGGGGACATCGTTCAAGTGTTGGTATTAACTCTCTCTTTTCTCCTGATGTTGGTAAGAGATTTGTGAGAGAAGAAAAGTAATTAGCTGTGGGTCCTACAGAATTAATGAACTGTGACCAAGACCAGGCTTTTCTTGAGGGTTGTATCTGACTCCCATTCTTAGACCTATCTCACATTTCTTAAATGCACCCCCCATTCCAGGTTGTGCAGTAGGCATTGGGGCCGCAGAGATGAACAGGAGAAAAGCAGCTTTGGTGACAGTCAGCCACATGAACGAATGGCTGACAGAAGAAAGGAGGTTGGCGGGATGGTAGAAACATAAAGCGGCTGTCATTTTGGGAGCAGAGATCCAGCCAGGCTTGTGGGGGTGTGAGGATGCCTCCCGGAGGAAGTGCATCAAGTGGAGACTGAAAGGATTTGCATGCAGGCTGCAGCCAGCGGAGGCGCGGCTAAACCAAGTCAGCAGTAGCACATACAATAAGAATGTCTGCCATTTAATGTCCTATCGTTTTCCTTGCCCAGTAATTTCCAAATCATTTTTCCCTACCCTTACACTAAGATTACCCAATGTAGTCCATGACACCAACTCAAGGAAGACGGGGTAACTACAGAAAACGGGCCGGTCCAAAAGCACAGGCTCTGAGTGCCCGCCACTGCTGTCCCCGTCACACTTGCAGGTGGGTGTAGAGATCAACTTCTTTGTCCAGATTTTCTCTGGGCAACGTGAGTGGGGATGCTGCTATGGCAACTTCAGGGGCAACCAAAGGGCAGACAGTGGGGCAGCTTCCTCAGAACTGCAGTGTCAGCATATGCCTCCTGCATCCATGAAGAAAGCAAAACTAATTATTTGAACTATGTTTATGCTTCTGCTTCCCTGTTCTGTCCTGTGTGATGGTGTGTGGCTGCAGCTGCCTCTGAGAGCCCTGCCCTATTGTCTTTGAACCCAGAGCACATCGCAGAGACTTGTGAGTCACCATACTCAAATCAGTAGAAACCGCACCTACTTTGAAAAGATGGGAAGAGATAGTGGACCGGAAAAGGAAGGAAACATGAGTAGAGAAGTTCCAGCAGGTTTAAAATGTTTAATATTTAGTGAGTGCTCATGCTATGTCACAGGTAAAGCCCAGGTTCCAATTTCACCTGCTGTATTGCCACCAATTAATTAGGTGTCATCTGATACAGTAATTCTCACTTTCCCTGTTCAGACCTGTTCCCACATGCAATCTCTCCGTGCCTTTGAAGAACACAGCCAGACAAATCAGCACTATTCAATGACAAAAAGATAAACCAAGTGCACATGGTATGGAAAGAAGGTCAGAAAAAAGCTAAGACTATCAGTTCCACAGCCTCACACTATACCCGCAACAGCCCCCCACTCCCACGTCCCAGCCCACCAAACATTTCCACTAAGTGAAAAGACAGGCTTCCTCTCCCACTGCTCCCGGTCAACAGCGGGGAACCTAGGTTTGCTCCCTTGCTTTCTAGCACATCATCAAAGAGTTGTGACCTGGAGATTCAGTTACAGAAGTTTAAAAATTGCTGAAAATGTCCATTTATTTGTCTTGCCTGGAGTGTGCATACACTCTCATTCACCTTACTTCCCTTCAACATGCACGCACACATGCACACATCTGTATATATACACACATGTACACACACGTGTGTACAGTGCACATGCACGCACACATGTACATGGGTACACATACACACATGCACACATCTGTACATATACACATGTGTACACACGTGTGTACAGTGCACATGCACACATGTACACGGGCACACGTATGCATATGTACATATGCACGTGTATACATGTACATGTGCACACATATACACATGCATACACAAACACACACATGTATACTGTACACACACACACTATTTGCTTCTCTTTATAGTTTTTGATAGAACAGGAGTAGAATTTGGAACTTTGTTTTCAAAGTGGAATAGTATTTTCTTAAACAATTTGTGTTTTAAAGAAAGAGCCCAAATCCACACTTGATCTTCTTAGGCTCAGGAAAGTGAGCTCACCCTAGATGCTCACACGTGTGTGCATGATGGCCTTTAATTCTCACAATAACTCTCTAAATCCCTTTTGAGTATAAGGAGGCTGAGGCTAAGGGAAGTTAATTAAAGGAGTAAATAAAAAATTCAGACCCAGTTCAATTTTATGCCAAAGCCTGCATTTTCTCAAATACACAATCCTGCTGCCCAATTATGGTGAAACATAATTTATGAATTTCACTGAAGGAATTCTATATTTCACAGGAGGAAAGAATTTATTACTCTCTTTCTAATGCAGGGCTTTACATATGTAACTGCTACCATTTAAAACTGAATCTATTTGACACAAAAACATGCCAGGTCTGATCATCTGTCTGAGCTACTGCCTTGGACAAGGGATCCTGGAACGTGGGCAGGAAAACTCAGTGTGCTCAAGGGCAAGGACCCGCCACCATCTTAAGCTCCTCCAATCCCCAGCTACATGGTGCTGTCACACAGGAGGTGCGCCCTCTACAGTAGCCTTAGGAAGTAACTAGGCACCCAGCCCAGGAAGAGCTGCTCCTTGCAGCCAGGATAGCGCTAAGGAGGGGAGAGAAAGATTTTAACCGCACCGACGGCCCTGCTGACCAGTCCACGGCCATCGCACCGCCAGCAGAGGGGTCACCCACCAACACCTTTCCCTTCTGGGGTGCTAACCCTACCCTCCCTGCCCGCCCTTCGCAGGCCTGCCCAGCACTCACCATCTTGGCTGAGTCTGCCCCAGATCAGGGGGCATGGGCGTGAACCAATCAGGCTGCCTGCCCTGGAGCCCTCAAATCCGCACTAACTGACGAGGACCTTGGCTCTCCAGCACCAACGTTGGAAAGCAAGGGTGGGCAGCTGCCTGTGGCCACAGGTCAGTCACAGTGTGAGGATGAAGCTGACAGTCAGAGGTTAACAGAGAGGAGTGAAGGAGAGTCCTGGCAGCTGCCAAGTGCCAGCCCAGTGTCCCCTGCCTCTGGAGTGGTGACCTGGGTCAATACAGTGTCTTCAAGAATCCTGAGATGTACACCGTTACTCTTTCTTGCCCCTCTCCCTGGAAGACCCTCCTCTGTTCTGCCTTTCTGCCCACCAAGATGTGCTCTGGGCCACGAGGCCCTTTGTGCCCTGCAGTCCCTGTCCCCGTGGTACTCTCTCCTCGCCTGGGCTCCTATAGCCTTTCAGACCTTCCCATAGCCATTGAGTTCGTGTAGGGCCACGGCTTATCCTCTCTGCTCAGATCATGAATTCTATCCTCTCTAAACCCTGAGTGGCCAGCACAGCCCTGGGCTCAGAGAGGGTGCCCAGGTGCCCACTACATCATGTGACACCAGCTCCAGGCCAGGTGCTGTGCTGGCCACTGGGGAAGCCACCATGAAGAAGATAGGGTTTATATTCCTAAGGAATTGACAACTGGATGAGAAGACAGAAATCAGAACAGATTACCAGGATGACAAGTAACTGAGGTCATCAAAGAATAAATTACTGGAGGGTGGAGAAGAGGCACAAATGCAGCCCAGCCTGAGGTGAAGAAAGGGGCCACGTGGGCTCCCTGGAGCTGAGAAGGAAATGAATACATGGGCATGTTTCAGTTTCTATTATAAACAAAGCCAAGTGTAAGGAAAAGGAGAGGCAGAGGTACGATAGGAGTGAAATAAAGAGAGAAGGTTTCAAAACTCCCATATTTCAGCACTGTCATCAAGTGCCACCAGCATCACAGAGCCACCAATGTACTGCGCACCACTGCTCCCGGGGTTGTTTAGCAGGCACGAAAGAGTGCAAATCCAGATGAAACGGGCTTACATGTGAATTGTACAGACTTTCCCAGTCTCTCACAGGCTGGATAAGGGCTGGGGAGGGGCCGCCACTGCAGAATGGTGAGTCTGTCCCAGGTTGAGGAGCATGGACGTGAACCAATCAGGCAAGGAGAAGGACCTGGAGTTTGCTCCCATTCGAGGCTCTGAACCAAGGGCGTGCCTTTTCCAACCAGTACACATTACATTATCTTCCTCTAAGGCATGAGAGCAGCAAACTCCAGGTCCCAGGGGACCCAGCTCACAGTCTCCCTGCCCCCTCTACTATGCTCATGAGCCCAAACGAGCAAGAGGTCGCAGGCATATCAATAAGACATCCCCAAGAAGACAAAATACCTGTGAATTGAACATCGAAGTCATGGTCAAAAGCAACGGCTGATAAATATTCTATACGCGCTTTGGAAAGGTTCTATGGAGTTTTCTCATTGACTTGCTTTCTCAAGTCTTTTACAGAAGAAGTTGGTGGCGGGGGAGGGCAGGAAGGCCAAATTGGCCACAGAGAAACATAGGGCGATAGGAGCAACTTTCATCTTGGGGACAATTTCACAAAAGTAGGGATTTTTGTTGACTATGAGATTCCTTCCACCATTAGTGACATCCCCCCAACACACATGCACACATTGCCCACGTCCAGGCACGTGCCATTGCTTTCACGTGGCCCCACGGCTGGGCCACACGTGACCAGGCACATCTTGTAACACCAAACCAGTGTGCCTGGACTTTCCTTCAACATGCAGGTCAGGCATGGGCGATGAGACAAATACATTTTGAAAATTAACAGGAAAAATATGAATCGTTGCAGCTTCATCAGGAAAAACACATGCCAGGTGAGAAAGAAACAAGCAATATAAAATCTTGCAGGAAAACAGCCTGATGAAGCCTCTTGCTTCTGCCCAAAGTGATCCATCCTCTGAAATGCTTTCATTCAGGATTGCACTCAAACCTACGAGGAGGGGCCCCAGTTCCAGGCCCTCAAACTGGGGCAGCCCCATTCTGGGCCCTCAGACTGCCCCGCCCACACAGTGAGGGGTCCAAGGCCGACAGACATGCCCTTCCAGCCCATGCCCCTCCATTCCAGCTCATGCTTTTGGGACCCAGGACACTGGAATCCCCTCCCCCCAAATGTCCCTGGGCCCACTTCTTAACCTCAAAGAAGCCTCTTCCCCAGGCTGGCGTCCTGAGGTGCACAGCACTGCTGGTATGTGTACCCCAGACTGAGGGTGCACAGACCCAGGGTGGCTGTCTGCAGGGCTTTGTGGAGGGGTACTGGAGTTAGGGAGCAGTGGGGTCATCAGGGAGTGCTCCTCAGCTTAGTGCCTGTGGGAGTATGGGGGAGGGACTGCATTGGGGGAGCTGCCGTACACACTCCACAAATGCCTGTGCCCAGTCCCCAGGGGCCCTGGAGCTGGGCAGCCCTTCAGAGCTGTTCGGAGCTGTAACAAAACACCAGGCTCTTATGCCCTTGCACTGACTGGGTGCTGGCTCCCAGCGTGACCTTGGGCAAGGCTGTTTTCTTGAGTCCCAGCAGTCCCCCAAAAGGCTGACATCTTCCTGCAGCACCCGACATCCAGAAGAAACAGGTGCCTCCTTCCAGAAGCGGGTCTGGGCAGTGCATTCCAGCCTTACCACAGAAGGGTGGACAGAGCTTGGGCAAGCAAGCTGGGGTGTCCACACATGTGTATGTGAGGTGCTCACCAGGAGAGACGACAGATATGGGAAAAAGAGGAGGTGGCCCCTGAGGGGCAGGCTGGCGGCCATGGCCTGCTCCCCCTCCCCCACCCAACCCCTCACCCCTGCCTCCACTTCCTGGCACAGAATCCAAGTGATCCAAGAATCCTAAGTTCATACCCCCTTTCCCAGCAGTAAAGAAGTTACACTTGTCAGTGTATTAACCATATTTTTATTTGCTGATGCTTTGACATCTGGGCCTTGCTGACCCTGGAGGGACCGCCCCTCCCAGAGGTAGCCAACTCACCTGAGAGCATGCCTTCCATATGCCAGCCAACCAACCCAGAACCACACCCCACCACCTCTGCCATGGTCCTCACGCTCTGGGCCACTCCCCCCACCCCAGTCCTCAGGGCAGGTGCCAGGCCACCAGGGGCAGCCCTGTGCCCCAGAGCCCAGAAGAGACTCACGCCAGCCAGTCCTCAACCTGAGGACCCTGCCTCGCCTGTTCCTTCCACAGAAACCACAATCATGCCTCAGGCTCACATTTCCCTTCGCTTCCTCTGCCTCAAGACCAACCCCGGTGCTTCCCCGTGGCCCCCGTGGCAGAGCGTGTCCCCTCCTCTTGGGACTGTAACAACTATCTTTTCTTTTTTTTTTGTTTTGTTTTGTTTTGTTTTGTTTTTAAAGATTTTTATTGGGGAATTGGGGGGATGGGAACAGTGCTGGGGAATTGGGGGAAGGGGAACAGACAAGTTGCTGTCGTTTTGTTCTTCAATCTAGTTGTGGAGGATGTTGTTTCACTGGCCCAAGTTGGCACCATCATTGTGCTCTTCTCTGGCGAGGCAGATCAGTCGCCGGCTTCTGGAGGCCGCTCACTGCGGCTGCTGGCCGCTCACGCTGGCTGCTGGCCACACATGGTAGCCCATGGCAATCCACTGCCACAGGGGCTGCAGCCTATGCCTTCGCCGGCGACTCATGGCAGCCCAGCTCCAGGTTGAGCTGTTGTTCAGCATCTCAGCTGTAGAGGGCAGTGTCACTGGCCCTCATATGTGGGATCCGAACCGGGGCCCTCTGGCATCCCAAGCGAGTTCTTAACCATCGCGCCACTCGGCCGGCCCACAACTATCTTTTCAATGGCAGTCGTCTCCTGATCTGTCGGCCTCAACACACCTGAATAATAATAAAACCTACGTTTTAAAACCTCAGGTTAGGACAACAGGACATGCAGTGTCTTGCTGTTTACTAGACTGCACCATTAAGTAATCAGATGCAGGTACAGGCGCTGTGAGCTGCGCCTCTGCTGCAGCCCCACGTGCATGAGCCACGCGCCTTCTCTCACCGGCATCCGCAGTTAATTCTACGATGGAAAAGGGAACAAAAGAGACAAGCCTTATCAGCTAGGAACAGGACACTATGAAAGAGCTAGGTTTCAGCTTTATCAAAACAGCTGACAGGGAACATCATTCTTGATCTTTTACATCTGGGGAACAGTGTGTGAGGACACTGGCGAGGCACCCTGCTGGGAGGAGGGTCAGGGTGGGCGGAGTGGGGTGCTCAGCACCCGGGACAGTGAGTTGGGCACCCCCCACCCAGAGTGCGGCCCCTGGCTGCACCTCTGAGGGCTCTAGCCTGGCCCCCTGAGCCGTGTTTTGGCATCTGGCCACTACAGGTTCTATTCCCACACCATAGCGCTGGAGGTGAACAAGGCTGAAAACTAATGGAAGCCATTGGTGCTGTCTACTCCAGGGCCACTTGGCAGGGACCCCGACGGGAGGAGCCACACCTCCCCACCTTTGCACTCGCGAGAAAGCCCCCAAAACCCTGGTTAACACTCTGTGCTGGCCTCCCTTTGCCCTGGGAGCAAGTGCTGACTCCTGCGTAAAGCTGCGGCGCTGTGTGGCCCTCACTGGTCTCCCCATCCACGTCTTGTCCACGCATCACTTCCACCCAGATCTGGCCTCATGTGGCCACCACCACGAGGCCCCTCCCCTAATGTTCCCTCCTTAGAGGCCACTGCCCCTACTGTCCCTGGCTGCTTGCCACCTCCTGTCCTGCAGGCCATAGAGCACCTTTTAATGATCTCATCTGTGGGTTCTTCTAACTGTGGTTGCTGCTGTTTTTCCTGATTTCATTTTTCTGTCTCTCCCATTCGAATTCGGGTTTCAGGAGGACTGTGCCCTGCAGTGGGTTGTTATTGGCTCCATGACAGTGGGTTGTTTATTGGCTCCATGGCAGTGGGTTGCTTATTGG
>NW_017731804.1:1176504-1185748 GCF_001890085.2 Hipposideros armiger | reverse complement strand
TTATTGGCTCCATGGCAGTGGGTTGCTTATTGGTTCCATGGCAGTGGGTTGCTTATTGGCTCCATGACAGTGGGTTGTTTATTAGCTCTATGGCTCTATGACAAAGTGTCTGACTTAGCTTTGCTGCCTTGCTGCTGTCTCACTATTGCTTCCTAAAGCAGAGAATGGGGAAACGTCCTGGCCCTGAGCACAGACAGTGGGCACTCTGGTGTCCCTGGGGAACTGTGAGGGCTGGCCGGGAACAATGTGGCAGGGACACAGGTGTCCCTGGTGCCTTATTCACCCAACTTTTGTGTGAACACCCAGCACCTCTCAGCTGCAGGGAACCCTCCACCTCACCCCCCAGGGTGCAGAGCAGCTCAACAAGGGCATATATGTGACATTGGAAGGCTTTGTACTGACTCCTAACCTGAGAGCAGGGATTCAGGACTGGGGTGGAGAGGAGCCCCCCTGCTCACCAGTGCACATGGGTGCCTATGAGAGCAGTGTTTGCAATTCAGAGGGTGCCTGCACCCCTGCTAATGTCCGTGTCTCAATCTATCCCCACCCACCGTCTGCAGCAGGCATGGTGAAGACAGGGGAACATGTTGTCTGGAAGCAGAAGAAAGAATGTTAAACCCCCCACCAAGGGGGACAAGCTGGCCACCGCCCCTCATTGCAGTTGCGAACATAACGCGGCAAATGTGGAGGCTGAATCTCATTTTCAGTATTTGACTTGGAAATTGTATTTGGAGTAATGCTAATGTGAAAACTGAATTATTAAAACAAAGTGCAATAACATGTAGCATCTCCCCCAGCTTACAAGAGCCCTCCCTCCCTCCCTCCCAAACACACCCTAAAGAGCACAAGATCCATGAGAATTTAAAAATAGCCTAACATGGATTTCAAGTAGAGTAAACTAAATGAGTCCAATTTTCTATGCCTTTCATTTTAAATTATGCGCTAAACGTCTAGAAGCGTCAAATGCAAGTGAGGAGGATGGGACATTTAAAATCTAATTTTCAAAAATTGGGTCCTAAGGCAGAACAGTGAAAATGCATTTACACATATAATTGCGCCTGCAAATCAATGCTGGCAGAACATGTGCCCTTCTTGCTGGTGACATCGCCCCGCCTGGGCTCAGGGCGCTCAGAAACCATTTTACTTGCTCGGTGGGTACTGACTGAGCCCCTGCTAGGTGCCAGCTGGCACGAGAGGTGCTGAAATGGACAGCACTCAGGAACCTTGTGACTCAGCGAGGGAATCGCACAGGTGAGGAGGTCTGTAAACAGGGAGAGAGAGGAGACAGGCCGAGACAGAACAGCCAGGGAGCACAGAGATAGGCACGTCCCATGGTGAGGAAGTCCTGGGAGGGAACAACTAAGCTGAGATCTAGAACAGTGGCAGGCAGTAAGGAGTGCGTGGACAAGGAACACTGTGCAAGGGGCAGAAGTAAAGTGAGAAAGGGTGGTTGGGACCAAATTTAAGGAACAAGGCCTTAGGAAGATGGGCAGAGAAGGCGGTGTGGCCAAGATAATAGAGATGGAGTAGTCAGAGAAGCAGCAGGGCCCCCAGAAAGGCAGGGTCCACAGAGGCAAATGAAAACCAGAGCATCCCCAAGTGGTCAACAAAACTGCATGGCACCATGGGGGCTGCGAAGGTTTGCCTGCATTTTGCAATAGAAAGGATTGCTAGTGATCTCCAAGGCTTTCACACACACACACACACACACACACGTGCGCACACATGTGAGCACATGTGCGCGTGCACACATGCACACATGACTGCGTGTGCACACATACATGCGCACAAACATGCACACATGTGCACATGCACACGCACAAGGACGTACACGCACGCACACATGCACACGTGTGCGCACACACCCGCACATGAGCCCACACAAACATGCACACACGTGCATGCACACATGCACAAGCACACACACACATGCACACACACACTCACACACACTCAGAAATTCCACTTTCACACTGCTTCCACCAGGTTGCTGTGCTTCCCAGCCCCTCCCAGTGTCCACACACTGTTGGAACCAGGTTCCCTTTCAGTCTGAAACCCTTTCCTGCCCTCAGTGACCTCCTGAGTGCCTGCCAACCACAGCCTGGACATCCTGCAGTCCACCCATTTCCACCCAGGACTGCCAGCAGAGCTGTGTGGAGGGGACAACGCTGTCACACTGGCTGGGGGCCAGTACCTCATCAGTCAAATAGACATAAGCCTGGGTTTGAAATAATCGGCCTGACTTTCATTCCACGTGCACATTTTCTGTCTCCTGGAACAAAACACAAGTTATATGCATGGAGGAAGCAGAGAAGGACCCATTTATACTGAATCCGCTGAGACTGAGGCCAATGGAAAAGCTATTCTCCAATCCCCACAATCTCCTGGTATTTGTTTTAAGTATTTAAAATGCATTAGGCTTGACACTAAAACGGTTCACAAGCTAATGTCCTCGATATTTAGGAGGAGGCAGGTATAAAATTATTGGCTTAAAATGATCCCAGTGAAACCATTTCTTCTGACAAGATCAAAAAATGCACGTTTTCCAGCAAGTCCTATCTACCTGGCTCTGCCCTGTGATAAACAGGACGCAGGTCTGATGGAAGACAGAGCCTGCGAGCCTGCAAAGTGCAATTCTCACCTCCTGTTGGTGCATGGGTGACCGTCGTGGGATCTATTTTTCTGATACACTTTCTGTCATCAGACTCAGAGAGAAGTGAGCCATTGCTCCTTATTACAGGGCCATATTATAAATAAGTGATTTGGATGGTGACCCCTTTGACCAAAATGGAAAAGAAAAACTAGAAAGTCTAAGCCTCATTTTTTATTTCACAGATAATATTGGAAAGAACCCCATTAAAGTTTTAACAGGGAATTTGTTTTAAAGAGCTGTGAATGCATTCCTTTTGTTTAAATATCAGAAATAATGTGGGTGAAACATCTGTTGGTTCTTTCTTAATTACAGGTGTCGAGGCTGAGACATGAAGGGGTGTGACCTTGGCCTCCCGGACGATGGACACAGCTGCCAGTTCTCCGAGATGGCTGGTCAGCCTCCATGCACTTCCCTCACCTGTACCATCTCATTATGCAAGTCTTCTTGCCATCTACCTTCCATCAATTCAAATATTAAAAACCTACTCAAAATGAAGAAGGCACGCTGTCACCCCACTGTTTTTTCTGCTGTGGTGGAGGCAGTGCAGAAGGCAAGATCTAGCCCACACAACTGCCTGAGGACGCACAGTGCCCAGAAACATGTCACTGGACTCCTGGACAGAACCTGATGCTCTCTCCTCGGTGACATCCCCACCTCAGTCCCTCTCAGCTAGGGAGTGATAAGTAGCCACTCCGACAGGTTGCAGAACTAAGATTTGGGGCTTGGTGGGGCTCGGTGCTTAGAGACACAGGCAGTGTGTGGAAGTGGAGCCAAGTTCAAGGTGATCCTTCAACTTCCACACATCAACTGGGTGTGCTTGATGGCTGCTTTACACAGTAAAAATATTGGGCAATTATTTTGCATGCATGTTCCATTAAGTGTTAGGCACCGTACACTTAGACATACTCAAATTAGCCAAAAGACCCATACATATTTACATACAACCTGTCTACCTTATTTGATGGGCAACTTGCGAGATTCTCAAGGGCAATTTTAGATGTGCTCAGTTTTTGCCTTAGGTGTTACCTTTAGAACCCAACCCCTCTAGAAGGTAACTGGCGCCATACGGCTGCCCAATAAACACCAGACTTCTACAGGGGTGCAGCTCTTTGGGGTGTTTTCGTGGCTTTCCTCACTGATTGTGTTTTGTGAAATCAGCTATTGTTGGGCAATCCTGTATCGCGTGAGAAGCACAATATGTGTGTGTGTGAGACATCCCCAACCTTCAGTCTAAACTTTCCTGCTTTGGAAAATTCAGGATTTGAATTTTGAGAACAACTTTAATAAAATTTAGTACTCCCCTCCACCCCTCTTTGTGAATTTATTTCCTTTGTATTCATGAGGTTGTTGAAAAAAAGTCTGTGTTTAAAAAAAGTGGGGGGGACCCACCCAACACTGTTCCCAAGTGGCTTGGCTTCCCCTGGTTGATGCCACGTGTATATGAAACACTCCAGACCTGCGTGGTCCCCTGAGTCTTGGCTTGGCAAGCCCTGTAAAGCGTGGAGAAAGACTAGCTCATCCTGCTGTGCTAAGGTGTACGGAAGTGTCTTCAACACTATCCTTGCTCGTCTGGTTTTGGCACACGCTGCCTCTGAGTGTGAGCACACAGGGCTGTGTCACTTATCTCTGGCTCAGAGCCAACCACAAGTTAATCCTGCAGACTGTTGAAACAGGAGCAGGGGCTCTGAGTAAACCCTCTCTCGGTCTCACCAACCTCTCTGTACATCAAATCCAGTGGAAGATGCATACCCCCGAGTAAGCCCTCCTCACTTGGGGGAGGCCTGGGACACCCCCTTATCACCAAGAACCCCAGAATCAACTCCTCAAACATGGAAGTTGAGCTTTGCTTGTGAGTAGAAATTTTGAATTATGATACATTTATACTAATAAATAGAAATTCATCTAGTACAGGATAAATGATTATTCGTTTTAGGATTATTTCATAGCCTCAGCCACCCATTGAGCTTAGAATATTGAGCAGACATAAGGATTGTTTTGTGGAGAGGCAGGAGGCACAGCAGAAAAAGGACAGCTGCTCGTCTCGCAGCCCCAGAGGTCCCAGCGATGAACTGAGCACAATGTTAACGGCGGTGCTGCTGGGTCTCAGTGAGAGAGCACAGGCTGGGAGGTCAGACAACGTGGGATTCAAACCCAGCCCTTGCTGTGAACACAGGCATGTACTGAACCCCAGATCCACTTCCAAACATGGAAAATGAGGAAAATTATTCCTATGTGTGAGGTTACAGTGAGAATCAGAAATAATAAATACAGAGCAGCTATTATAGTACCATAGCTAATTACTTCTGTCATCCTATAGTCCTAATACTAAATGTGGGACAAACATTAGTCTTAGTCTGGATCTGTAGTTTCCAAGAGCTTTCAAGTAATGGCATTCCCTCCAAGTATCTTACCGTTTAATCAGGTAGTCCTGATTTTGCAGGCTTAAGAGATGACAAGAGGCTCATAGTCATTCGATAGGTTATTTTGCAAGGTCGCCACTTCCCATGTAAGGCTACCACTCTGCATAAGTCCAAGGGCACCATTCTCCTGGAATACCCTGCGTGACACTGACACTGATATCATAGGCACTGTGCTTGCAATTCAGGAGATTACCACCAGGTGTCAGTGCTGAGCAATAACCACATGGTGCAAATAGTCGCTCCTCACAGGTCATGCTGGGACTGGGCTACACAGCAGAACAGGCCCTCAATGGGAGGTAAGGTCACTGTGTGTCAGGATAGCACAGGCATCCTGTTGCTCTGGAAACACTTCTTAGCAGAGTATGGTTCATTCATTCACTCACTCTTTCATTCACTGAATCAACAAATATTTATTGACTCGGCCAGGGACTGCTGGGTCAAATTAGAGGTTTGTCAGCAAACCCTGTCCTGGTCACTATGTCATGAGCAAGTCCCTAAGGTACCTTCTGTAGACCTGCAGGTGACACACATGCATCAGAGCAGAGAGGACTGTGTGGCTCGCACACTGCTCTGCTGAGGTCAGGATGGTTCCCTAACCAGCTCTCAACATCCTGCACAGTGCTGGCTGGTGCCGGCTTCTGCCACGTGTGGGTCCCAGCGTCTGTCATGTGTGGGAAAGCAGGATGCCTGAAAGCGGGTGGGGTGGCCTAGCTCCACTCTGGGCAACTGAGAGGCACCTCACCCTCCCGGGATTCCTCCCAGGACTCGGCCAAAGGGTGAGGCACAGCCTGGTTTGGGAACCGGTATCCAGAGGGGACCAAAAACAGGACTGAGAGGAGGCCCCTTGCCTCACACGAGTTCATCAGATGATCAGAGCAGATTCGAGTGAAGGCCAGGCCTCTGCTCACCAGTGCACCCCTGAAACTAGACTTGTATCAGGCTTGCAGTCACCCACGTTCAGTTCCCAAGCCATCAGCGCTACGTATGACATCACTGTTTTCCTTCTGCTAAAGAGCTGTCACGAGCAACAGTCTGGAGTTCCCGTGTCCCTTCGGTGCCCATCCATGCTGACAGATCCCTTCTCTTTCAGTACCTTAGAAGACATTTCTATATCTTAGGGATATGCTATTATATATGGTGGTTAGGACCTCACACCAGCTCCCAAAACCTATTGAAGGCTGAGCGGGCCGCGTGGGCTAGTGGCTCAGAGCGCTGCTCTGCAGACTCCCAGCCTGGCTGAAATCCTAGCTGTCACTTTCTGGCTGTGGAACTGTGAGTGACAGACTGAACCTCTCTGTGCCTCAGACTCTTTGTCTAAAAGTGCATCAAAATAATGACAGCAATCTCACAGTGTTACGGTGAGGCGTAAATGTGTTTAACACATGTAAATCCTTTAGAGCAATGCCTGGCACACATAACATGCAGAATACATTAGAGACAAAAGAACACTGGGGCAGTGACTGGAAGGTCCCCACGAGACCATGGGCTCCCCAGAGAACTCTAACGGCGACCTTAAGCCACCACTAAACTTCTCTGACCTGGCATCTCCTATTTGTAAGTCAAAAGGGTTAAATTACATGATCTCTGAGGTTCTTCCAATTCAAAAGCCAAAGAAAAATAATACTGGGAACGTTTTGTCAATTTGTTTCCTGAAACTCTAATCACTGTTGTACACCTGAAACTGATATAATATATATGTCATGCAACTGCAATTGAAAAATAAATTTAAAACAATTTTTTTCAGTGATGTTGATAGTGACAGCCTGATTGATGTCACAGTCCTTGGCTTGTAACAGGTCCCAGAAATTTCTGGGCAAACTCTCACACGGAGTTTGAGTCCAGGGCCTACAGCTGGCCCCATGGGCTCCTCTGTCACCCAGACTCCTGGCACCATATTAGCAGCCAGGTTTGAGCAAGAGTGCCCCTGCCACCCCTCACCAAGTGCCACTTAAATATGACAAGGGAAGGGGAAATTAGAGGTAGCTCTCATTCAAAAGAAAAAAAAATAGTGGAATGCCATCTTTTAAGAAGATGACCAAATCCTGTCCTGGTTGCTATGTCATGAGCAAGTCCCTAAGGCACCTTCTGTAGATCTGCATGTGACACAAATGCGTCAGAGCAGAGAGGACTGTGTGGCTCGCGCACTGCTCTGCCTGAGATCAGGAGCTCCTGCTGGTCTCAAAAGACAACCAGGCTCACCCTTCAATTGTTTCTTCCTCCAGTCTTGTTTTTCAGCCCCTTTTCTGCCCCTGAACTCTTCGAGCCACACTGGGCTTACAACCCAGGCCGGCTAAAAGAGCATCTGCAGAGAGCACGCTTGCTTGTCCTGAGCACCTTCCCTAGCATGCGCCGAGAAAGGCTGTGACGTGCACACGTGGGGTGCAGTCTGTGTGAGCTGGAAGTGGAGGGTGGGCTCCGCCGGCAGCACGGCGGTGCCAGGAGGGATCATTAAGTCTGGGAACAATAACAGCACGGCGGCAGGCTAATAGACGGCAGCATGAATGATTGAAGCGATTTTCGAAGTCTCAGGGTTAAAAATACATTCTTTTGGCTGTGAGATTGTGTATTGTGATCAGACTACTTGGGGACAGGATTTCCATATTTTGTCAGGAGTGGGGGAGGAAGGATGAAGAGAACAATAACGTTCCTCGGGGCTGGCTCGGAGAGCAGCTAGCACGTTGCAAACACAGGAGGGCACAGCCTGCCACACCGAGGGCACTGATGCAGAAACAACCAAAGGACCATGTCCAAATGCCACTGTCCTTTACACGACACCCTGTACCTGCATCTCAAGAAGTCTATAAGCATATCACTCCTATCTCTGCATGTGCCTCACTCGCCTCTCTACTTGAATGCCTGGGAGCAGGGATCAAGCCTCACACGTACACCATCCTACGTCTTTCAGGGCCCTTCGCTCAATAGGTGCTGTCCCTGACTTAGCTGAATAAGCACAAGAATGGAATGGTAGAGGCATGACACAATCTGCCTCCTCCTGAGCAAAGTTCCCTCCACCAGAGGATGTGCTTCTGTGCAGGGGGGAGGCTTGGACACAGGCTCAGGAGGGAACTGCGACAGCGAGTGCCTGGGTCCAAGCAGGCAAGGCAGGTCCCCGCACGGGCCTGGAAGGGGTAGGCGTGGGACTATCCCCTTGAATTTCAATGAAATGGGGGACCAACGAGCTACCGGCACTGGGAGGAGCCAGAGTCTGCTCAACAGAGCCCATTACCAAAGGGGTCCGGTATTGAAAACAATGGGTTCTTGCCTGTTCTCTTCATTCCCAGATAAATCCACCTATGTAAGCCTCATCACACTTTATCAGGGCTACTAGTGACTTCTATGTCCTCCCACTGCTTACCTCCTTCACATTCTAAGTGTTTGGCACAGTCACCCAGGAGTGGAACCCAGGGGAGGGCAACCCGGAGCAGGCAGTGCTGCCAATGCTGGCATGAGGGGGAGTAGAGGGCCACAAAGCAGCAGAGCCACAGACGTAGCAGAGTGACACAGCAAGAGTGACACAGGTTCCCTGATTCTTGGGGCACCAGACACCTTACCGAGAGGGGATCTGATATCCAGAAAATGACAAGGTTCCAACAGCCTCAACTACCCTGGGCAGAACCTCAATCTTGGGGAACTGTGGCATCTGGTGATGCGGCTCTATCGGCAGCAGCAACAGCCTGACGACTGTGCGGCCGGAAGCATCCCTACATGCCCCATGCTTGCACCACGATTAGTCTGGGACTTACAGCACCAAAGGGCTACAAATGGAGATCACGGGGCCCCATTCCAGCAGGGCAGAGAGATCCAGGCAGGGAATGAGAACGCTGCACCTTCCCATCCCCCAAGTCTCAAAGAAACGCGGAGTCTCCTTAGCTGGAGAACAGCTAGTCAGAAGGATGATTCACAGGCTATCAGCACCCCCACAGGTGCGGGGGTAGGTTACAGAGGCCGCATCAGCAAAACCACTCACCACTGACGTTACGCTGAAGAGCGTGGTACTTAAATACCATTGTTGCATTCTCTGGCATTCTAAGTAAAATTTCCAGGAAACCAAGGGACTTCTGAGAAAAGCACATGAAGTGATGGAGGCGATGTTTCATCCCCTTGGGAAAGCCTGTTCCTCGAAGCTGTCCTCCCTCAAAGGAGGTCACAAAGGGAGCATGGGAATTCATTC
>NW_017731804.1:1141490-1175189 GCF_001890085.2 Hipposideros armiger | reverse complement strand
GCTATCCCAAATTTTACATCCTATACTTTGTGAAGATAACACACCAGCGCCTTTTACACAAACCCACTTTGAACATGGGTTTGAATTGCAGGGACGTTCTATCGATCCAAAGGGGATTACTGTGCTCTTCCCTAGAGAAGCATCTTGTTCTCCTAAGTCTGTCCACCCCGGGCCCATAGAAGAGCTTTACTGTCAGTAAGTTAGCTGACGGCAACCGCTGAGGGTTGGGAATGTTCTTGGAAGTGGAATGACAGAGTCTCTGCAGGAACGCGGTCCTCATGCTGGCAGCCACTGTCAGGGCTGTCGTAAGAGCCCGTGTTCACTGAGTGCTTATTATGGGTTTCCTGGGGCTGCTGTAACCATGAACCACACACTGGGTGGCTTAAAACAATAGGATCTTACTGCCTCACAGTTCCAGCAGCCACAAGCCCAAAACCCCGGTGTGGCAGGGCTGGTGCCCTCTGCAAGCGCTGACGGACAATGGTCCCAGGCCCCTCTCCTGGCTTCTGGCGGTGGCTTCTGGCGGTGGCTTCTGGCGATGGCCAGCAGCCCGTGGTGTTCTTCAGCTGGCATGTGCCCTGTTTTCACATGGTGCTCCCTGAGTGTCTCTGTACCTCAAATCTGCCTCTCCTTTCTCTTAAAAGGACACCAGTCATGGGATCCTGGGCCCATCCTCAATCCAGGGTGATATCAAGATCCTTAAATTATAATAATTATATCACCAAGACCCTGTTTCCATGTCAGTTCCCATTCTCAGGGACCAAGGGTTAAAACTTGAATATACTTTCTGGGGGACACAGTTCACCCCCTTACAGGTGTAATAGGAGGCACTCTGCACATGCTATCTCACTGGCAGAGGGCACCTCTGAGGTCACCTTGTCCCCACCTCCATGACTCCTGAGCCTTCCTTGCAGTACCCCTGACAGCAGCCATGCAGCTGCAGTACAAGGAACCTCTGTGATGGCAGCGGCCAGCATCATTCTACCTAGTGGACCCAAAGGCTTTCCCAGTTGCACAACGTCACCATGGAGTAGGCAGTTCTAATTATCACCATTATCTAGATGGAGAAACTGAGGCCCGAGCAGTCCGTGCCTCGTTTAGGGTCACGCACACAGTGAGCCAGGATCTAGAGCCCACACGCTCTTCACCGTGACCATTCTGATCCTGCAGGGGGAGTGCAGGGGAGGAGGTGACATTTCTGAGGAGCTCTCAAGTCCCTCCTACACCCTAACGATGACGCTCAAAATGCCAGAGTAACCTCGCCGTATACAATACCATCCCAACCTGACCTTGTCTGTGAGACAAACGCTAGACCGACTGGTGCCAGGCCAATAATCAGACCAAAGGAATCATTTAAAAACCCCTCTCACAAATGTTCTTCTGTTGCATCAACTGAGTGGCAGCTTCCCTCCTCTGCTTGGCCGTGACCACCCTCACACATGTCCCTAAGGAGAAGGACTCCCAATATCACCCCTTCCTGTCTTCCCTCAGATTAGTCACGTGACCACATTATCCCAAGTTCACTACGTGGACACAGTCACCCCCACCCCCACACACTGTGCTGAACACCTTGCACATGTTCCCACAGATTTTCCAGGACAAATGTTTCTGTGCCCCAACTGTGGGAAGGCTCCTTTCCTTCCAGGCTGCAGCCTGGGAACACGCACGAAGCCTCCCTGTGAGTGCAGCTGCACACTCTGTGAGAAGGGCCCGGGCCACATGGGGGATGCCATCCTCCTGGGACAGGTGCACAGCGGGGGGGGGGGGTTGCTTCTCCTCCCTTCCCTCTTCTTTGGTTGACTGTTGCCCTCACTCACTGGGGAAAAAGCCCATCTTTTTCTCTTCACATGTATTTATATGACAAGCTCCTTAGATTCCGTGATTAAATTGTTTTGCAGCTTTCAGGGGAAATAATAAGACATTGGAATAAGCAACCCTCAGACCCATAATACAGAGAAGAGCAAGTTAAGGGGCACAGCAGGACCCGCCCAATGAAAGCAAATGCATGCTCAGTCTTATAACTTCAGAAACCAGGCTGCCACCGGCCTTCTCAGGGGCAAATGCTCTGGTCGGAAGATGAGCCGTTCAGAGCAGATTCTTGTTTCTAGTCTCAGGGAGCTCAGGTGTTCGCCATCTGACACCCAACTTAAAATCGTAATAAGAGGATCCTGAAAGCCGCAGAGAGGTGCTGACCACCGTGATGTAACCCTGGATACCCACCCCAGCGGAGACGCCTCCCGGGCACAAACCCTAGAAGCAGCCAGAGCATGCAGTCCCCCGGTGAGTCTGAAGGGGTGCGGGTTGATGCGGTTTTCCAGCAAGGAAACCATTCCAGGTGAGGTGATGGCTGTTTGCAGCAGTCAGTGACCAAGGCCAAATGTTGCAAAAGAAAAGAAAGGGGAGGTCAAATTTTCAATTCAAACTTTAAGCTGCCTACACCTTAGGACCCCTGGTGAGCAGGGGAGCTGGAAGGAAGGCGTCCTTGGGAGAGCAGAGTCCCAGGTCCATGTCCAAGGTCACAGCACCTGGCAGGAGAGTAAGTGGTAACTGACCGACTTCTTATTTGAGTCAGTATAGGTAAACTCAAACCATCTTGGCTTTTGTAAAAAATAAAGAATGCATTTTCTTGAGTTGGGGGATGGTGGCTTGAGTCCTGGGTACCAGTCAGGTGATATTTTGCAAGTTGGATTTTCTGAGCCAGTTGGAAGCACAAAAGGTGTTCTGGAAAGGTGCCCTCCCCAAGGGCTGTCTCAGGGGTTGCAAACATGTCTCTCCCAGAACCCTGAAGGCAAGGACCTCCAGGGCTGTTCTGGCTGACCTGGCAGGCTGGACATGTGTCACCTCCTGCCTCAGTGCTCCCACATGTCACTTCTGCAGGCTGTGTTCCTTCCCGAAACACCATCACACAGGCAGCAGTGTGGCTACGTGGGGAGGATGGCCGTTCACTCTGGAATCAGGCCACCCCTACGCCAGTGCCAGCTCTCCCCTCCCTAGACTCACTTTCCGGCAAACTGAGCTGTGTGCATCACGTTTATCACTGTGAAAGGGAATTCCAACGGCACAAGCCTCAGGGGCTCACTGTGAGGCTGAGGGCAAGAATACATGGAAAGCTCTAGGCTTGTACAGAGAACCCAGTAAACAATTAATGTTAGTGATGGCTGCGACCTCTGCCATCACAACTCACCCCTGCTCGCAGATGAGTCCAGCTGAGCACCTGCCATGGGCAGGATGGTCCCAGAGTCAGAGCTGTGCCTGTGCTATTTCCTTTGCCTCTCGTGGCAACCCCACTGAGGAAGGCATATGTGTAGTTCCTTCATCACAGATGAGGAAACTGGGAGTGGCCAAGCCAGGATTCACACAAGTCCCTGTGCCTCAAAGCTGAAGTTCTAGATGGCCACACATGACTGACCTCAATCAGGTACAAATAATCTGTTAACAAGCTATTAACCTGGGTGGTGGAAAAAAGCAAAAAGGGAAAAGAGAAATCATTTGAAATGGAGCCAGTGAGGGTCCCAAGTTGTATCTTTAAGTTGACTTTTTGAAGACTGCAATCATGATGGTTTTTTCTCTACAAACATCTTAATAAACATTCATTTACCAGAATAAAGCGGGTGAGAAGCAGATCAGAAGGACGGGTTAGCACAGCCATCAGCTTCCCCAAATGACAGCAGGTGTTCTCCGTGGGCTTGGCTGTGCTGGAGGGTTGGAATGTCCAGGATTTTACACGCAAGTCATGTGTGACAGTCCAGGGGTGACTGCCGTCCTCGCAGGCCGAGCCTGGGCCAGGAGAGGAGAGCAGCAGCAAGGGCCCTGGTTCTCAGGTGGGCAGGACTGCCAGACTGAATAAAATACGGGGTGCCCAGTTCATCTGAATATCGGATCAACAATAAATAATTGTTAATATAAGTATAATCCAAAATTGCACAGGACATACTTACACGAAAACGTCATTCATAATCACCCATGTTCACAGGAGCATTATTCACAATAGCCAACAGGTGGAAACAACCCAAGTGTCCATTGATGGATGGATGGATAAACAAACGGTGGTCCATCCACACAGTGGAACATTACTCAGCCTTAAAAAGGAAGGGCATTCTGACATCGACTACAACATGAGTGAGTCTTGAGGACACAATGCTGAGTGAAATAAGCCAGTCACAAAAGGACAAATACTACATGATTCCACTAAAATGAGGTACCTAGAGTCATCAAATTCATAGAGACACAGAGTACAATGGTGGTTACCAGGGGCTGGGAGAGGGAAAAGGGGGGGAGTGTTTAATGGGGACACAGGGTCAGTTTGTGAGGATGAAAAAGTTCTGGGGATGATGGTGGGGATGGCTGCACAACAGTGTGAATGTACCTAATGCCACTGAACCATATACTTCAAAATAATTAAAATGGTAGATTTTATATTATGTATATTTAACCATAAAAAAATATTTACAGTTTATCTAAAATTCAAATTTAATTAGGTGTCCTGTGTTTTTGTTTCTTAAGTCTGGCAGCCTTATTCCCAGGGGACACTTGGCAAGGTCTGGAGGCATTTTTGATTCTCAGGGAAGGGGTGCTAGTGGCATTGAACAGGTAGAGGCCAGAGTGGCTCCTAAACATCCTGCAATGCAGAGGAAAGCCTCTAACAACACAAATGATTTGGTCCAAATGTCAACTGTGCCCCCAGGGACGGCAGGGAAGCCTGGCCTGGGGCCTGGAAATTTCACTCCAGCCACTGATTGCAAACAATAGCTTCCCACAGGAAAAGGAAAGTACACAAATCTTATTTGCATTAAGATCCACCTGAAAATTATTTTAAATCATTTTGCACATTCTTTGTATACACGAGCTTCTGTTTGTGAGAAAGACAGCAATAGCTATTAGACATCACCAATAATAGACGCCCTGATGACTCATTTTGACTCATTCCACGAAAATAAGAGTTTATCAGAAGGCCTTTCTGTCCAGTCCCAGCAGCAATGTGCTTGGTAAGGAACTTTCACCACAATAAAACAAATTAGGGGATTAGCTAAGGCTGAATTTAACCCAAATCCCCACTGCAAAGTTCCACACAGTAGCCAGAGTGAGACGCACTTAGGCCACTGTGACAAAAACACCCAACTGGAAAGCCTGTGCACCAGGGAGAGGCTTAGCTACCCCACATGACCTTAAATTCACTTGCTAAACCTTTTAAACTTAAGAATGAAAGGAAATCCACCAAGAACTTGAAAATAAGCACTGTGATATCTTAAGCACATATTTCACTATTTTTGATGAGGACACGAATGGATGGTGTTTTATTAACGCTGAATGAAGAATCAAAGACGCAGTAGCAGCTTATTATCAAAGCTGTCTTAAGAACAACAACAAAACAAGACTAGTGCCACTGAGCTGTGTATAAATTATACTCATGATCCATCAAGAAAATCAATCGTGAGGAGAAGAGAAATGGTATTTCCTGCTTCTCAAAAACCATCAAGATTCATCCATCAACAAAGACGTTTTGTTCAGTTGAAAGGGTAGGGCCACAGGAAAATAGATGTTGGATAAGTTAAGTGCATACGAGTGGAAAATTACCGATTCTTTAAAATTAAGGGGCTGTATGGAAAGTTATATAAGGAAAAACCTCTGCATAGAGAATGGAATGTAGAAAACGTAAATAAGAAAGGAAATCTATAACCAACATTAGGTCACGGGGTTTCCGGCAGTGGCGGTGCGGCACCAGTCTCCTGAGTGTGGAATTTTGCGTTTGTTTCTTTCTCGCTGTCTCTTGCCTTCCTTCCCGAGAAGTCTCCTCCTCCCTGCTGGCCCTGGCGAGCATTCAAAGAGCCATGAAAAATGTCAGGGAATCTTCAGAGCTAAAGAGATCCATTTCTCCCAATTGAGGGTCCTAAAGGAGAACTGTAGGCGAAATACAAACTCTAAAACCATCCTCAGATCTGACAAATGCTGAATTCCAGAAAACACTGGTTCTATCCCAGTCAGTCCCAAATGCACATGTAACGCATGTGTGATGTGTGCCCAGGGGCACAGTGAGGGTTGTGACCACACCGAACTGGAAGACAGCCATCAGCAAGCTCCGCATACCTGAGACAACCCAGAGCTGGAGGCTAAGTCTCAGCAGCCACTCAGGAGCCAAGGCCGTCCGCAAGCTGTGAGCTTTGTTCACAGGTTACCACTCAGCTCAGGGTCTGTCCCATTACTGCATACCAGGTCCTACATCATCCTGGTCCTAACAGATGAAAACAAACAAAATAGGAAAGAGCTGAAACAGACAGGAATATGGAGGAAAATGAAGACGGGAAGACGTAACTGAAAACACAGCACTCCCGGGCGTCGCAGCACTCCACGGGCCCTGAGGATACGGCTGTGCCGACACACTCACGAACTTGAAGTCAGACGCTCCAGTTCCAACTCCAACTTTTGCTATTACAAGTCTAAGCACAAATCTCAGCGTTTTTAATCACGTGAAGGTCATCACACCGCCTTTCCCGATCTTCATGTCAAGTGTGAAAACAGTCTAAGAATTAAAGTGTGGCAATATATACCGTCACAGAATATTATTGATTAATAATTAGTATACATAATATAAACCCAAAGTCATTGAGGAGAGGTTACATTACAGTCTGTGTGTGGAAAGCAAATACTCTGTTTTTGACAGCCATGCAGGAAGGCTGAACGGTCCACTGTCCACTCGTCTCATCTCCAGGGTCAGCCATGGTGCTCCCCGCCATCCTCTCCCACCAGTCCTGCCCCATCCCTGGGGTCCTCCAGCCTGCAGCACGCAGGAAGAGAGCGCCTACAAGACTAGGGGAAGGAAGGGACGTGCTCCTTCCTGGTCCTCCCTCTTCCTGCGTAACCTCAGGAACGTGAACAAAGCTCTTAGCCTCAGTTTACCTCATTATAAAAATGGCTGCTTACGTGATTCTTGCTTGTACATTATCCTACACGGAGCCCACAACTCTACATAAAGTACCTTGAAGACTCTAAAACCTCCCCAAATGTGACAGAGATCCCTGTGATTCTTATTATCCAAGGCACAAGGTAGTAACACATACCTGTATTTTCCCGATGAAAAGCGAGATATATTGAGTTCAGTGAGAATGAAACATGCTCCTTCTCAGATGTGATTTCACCTCAGTTAGAACAGAAACCCTTGGAGCAATTAGAATTGTCCAGTGAAGCTGGAAAAAGACGGGTGATCGTTTATCCAGCACACTGGAGATGTGCCTTCAGGATGTAGAAGGATCGTGTGAGCCCTAATAGTTCCAAATCTGGGAGGTTTTCTAAATCTTTGTTTTCAACACTTTAATGACAAATGATTTGTGTGTTAACATTACGATAATTCCCTGTAGCTCTTCCACTTCCATTTCTACGTCACACCCAAAAGAGGGTGTGGGTGACCCAACAACTCATCAAGCAAAGCATCATTGGCACAATGGAGCCAATACAAAAAGAA
This sequence comes from Hipposideros armiger, assembly GCF_001890085.2. Classification (NCBI taxonomy): domain Eukaryota; kingdom Metazoa; phylum Chordata; class Mammalia; order Chiroptera; family Hipposideridae; genus Hipposideros; species Hipposideros armiger. Next base: position 1,167,733 of record NW_017731804.1, on the reverse strand, counting down.
CTGCTGTGGCAGTGCCAGTAGGGTGTATCACTCTTGAGAGAGCAGGTACACAGAAGCTTGCCCACCAGGCCTACTGCTTGCCAGGGACGTGTCCCCTGGTGACCAACCTGTGTGACAACGTCAGTTACTAGAGTCAAACTGAATTCGTTGTCCACAGTATTTCATTGTTAACAAGAATAATGGATTAAATACAGGTCTGGCAACTTCTCCAGACACAGGCTAAGGCTGCGGGTATCCACAGGAAAGAAAAACATAGCATAAATGAAGAGGCCTCAGATGAAACGAGCTTCTATAGGTCACAGGAGGCAGGCTGCACTGTGCAAATGCTTCCAGGGGAAACGGCCGAGAAATGAGATTGAAGAACTCAGAACCCTAAGAAACTGCAACCTGTTGTTGCTATGATGCCACCTTGGAGAAATCATTTACAGAACTTCCATTTATGTAACTATGACTCTTTTCAATCTCAGCTAAAAATTAGTAAAATTTACGATCTCTGCAGAGATTCTAAATTGTTTCGTGAAGAAGAGCTATTCTTTATATCCCCATAAAAGCCACTGTGAAGCCCTCCACCCCCAGGCTGTTTCACTGGTACAATCCACCTCATAGGAAATGCCCCTACAGGCTGCTGGCAGTGCCCAGTCCAGCTTTGTCCCCCTGGGATCCCGGCCTTGGGGGTCCCTGCGGTGACCTTCAGGTAGAGTGGCTGAGAGAGGACAGTGCCTGGGCAGAGACCACTAAGAGCCCCCACCATTATCCTCCTCCCCACCCATAGGACAGAGCTGTGAGCTGGCCTTCCTGAAACACATTTCTTGGCCTCCCTTGCAGCTAGATGTGGCCATGGGACTAGGACCTAAACAACGGGCCATAAGTGACAATGCCACTGGGCAGCTTCTGGAACCTTCCTTAACTGACAGCATGCATGTGCCCCCTTATGCTTGTCCCGCCCTCCATCCTGCTGCCCAGATCATCAAGTTTCTACAGGCCATGAGGCTGAAACTACACGTGATGAAACAAAAGAGCAGCAGCTTGAGTCCCAGAAATCATGAGACACTGGCTGGCTCTGGACTGACTACTTGTGCTTTTATGTAAGATGGGAAAAAAATGTCTGCTTTAAATCCCTATAAGTAATGATTATTTGGGGTTTTCTGTAACAGCCAGACCTAATGCTAACTAATAAAATGTCAAAAATTTGTAGGCTAGGAGAGAGGCTTGAGGTGAGTGTTTTGTCAATGTGACATGTTGCCTCTTGAGCCAGAAGAAACTAAATAACCTTACTGGAGGGAACATAGATGTTTTTCAACTACTGACCCCTGCTGCCTTACTGTTCCATCCTTCATGCAGGACTTCTGCACCCCCATCAGGCCCCGACACCACCAGGGCACATTCTCATGGTCCTGCCTTCAATGGCCTTTGCTCTCCACCCAGGCAAGCCTTTTTGTCTTTGCCAATACACAGAGGGTGCCAAAAGAAAAATGTATACACATTTTAAGAAAGGAAAAAACTGGGGCGGCCAGATAGCTCAGTTGGTTAAAGCATGAGCTAGAACAACAGGGTTGCCGGTTCAATTCCCATATGGGCCAGTAAGCTGTGCCCTCTAAAGCTAAGATTGTGAACAATGGCTCGACCTGGAGCTGGGCTGCCGTGAGTCACCATGAGCGGCTGGCCAACGGCCGGCGACTGACTGTCTCAGCCTGGTAGAGAGAACACAGTGATCATAATACCAACACGTAGCAGTGAGCGGCGTCCTCCACAACTAGACTGAGAACAACGGCCTGACTTGGAGGTGGGGGGCAGGGGAAAGAAAGAAAAAAACTGTATTAAAATTGTAATACTCAATATATACTGATAACAAAAGATGAATACAAGTCATGTTTGACTTCTGCAATGACAAGAGGTGCTCACAGTGGTTACCACCAGCGTGCAGACACTTCTGGTTAAAGTGAACTGCTGCTTAAGCAACGTTGACCAAAGTGTCCACTTGTATTGCTGTGCATGCCATTTCAATTTCTTCACACTGTACCATGCATCTCAGACTGATCACGAATGCGTGCAATTGTTAGGCGTGTTGGAGGTTCTGTTGCATACTCACGCCTCCACTGTCATTGTACTTCCACAACGTTCTCGAATTTCAAACCCCACTTCACAATGGTCTTGCGCTCCTTGAGCAACGTCCTCTAATGATGACCACGCTTCCGCCATTGTCTTTCACTGTCCTGCATGTCGCATGGTGACGCTAGCATTCATAGTGCCATCTTTTGAGGGAACATCATATTATATCATATTGCTGCCATAATTCAATTCAACTTCAAAAAGTAATACATAGATTATATCTCTTAAAATGTATATGCATATTTTTGACACCCCACCATATACTGATCACTTCTTTCAAAATTTAGGACAAAAATGGAGTGTACCTGAAGAAACTTGTTTTCCTCTGTCACTGTCCCATCCTCAGGAAGCCACCCCTCCCCCTGTGGTAGGTGGGGAAGACAGGCCTTGGTCACGTCCCCTGTAATCATGGGGGTGGCCATGCCACCCGAGATGAACCAGGGTCCTCCCCGAGACTGACATTCAGGGACTGAAAGAAAGAAGCTTCCTCTCAGTGGTGTGCATGACAAGGCAGGAGTATAAGCTGTAGGCTGCCAAAGGCCATCTCGATGGCCGTTCTCCCTGTCACATGATGTGGCATGTTTGCAAAAGCAGCCAAGCAGAGCTGTGACAAGACCAAATAGCTATTCTCCCCATCATAGCCAAACTCTTGCTGGGAATGGCAATGGGCTTGGCTGAAATTAAATAAACTAAAACCAAAACAAAGCAAAAATAATAATAACCAGGCATCAGCTTCTCTGGCAGAAAGGGTTTCTAGAGAACACAACAGAGCTCAGTGGGCTAGAAGCATGAGCTCCTGGTTGGCTTGTGAGAAAGCTACTTGCTAGAGAAGCAGACTCCGCTGGACGCACCTTTTGCTTGCTGTCTTCTCTCTGCCTGGAACACAGATCAACGCTACAGCAGGGGCAGCCACGTCGTGAACACAAAGAGACAAGCAAAGGTAGGATGGCTGAGGGGAAAAACAGAAGCTATCCCAAGTCTTAGAAAGTCACCATGCCAGCCCTGGGCTGCCTGCATCCAGGCTTCTCTTTGCAAGAAGGGGTGGCTCCTGTCACTTATTTCTATGAAATCCCTAACTCACATAGAATTTGTTGCCTGGAAGTAGAATGTTATAAGAAATAGAACCAAAATGAGAAATGGGCCAAGTGGAGAAGATGGAGCTTTGGGAATCTGCTAGTGAGTGTGGGTGGCAAAAAGGTGATGAAACTGTCACCTACTGTACCCTGGAAAGGCGACTCATCAAAAGAAGTTGCAGGCCGGCCGAGTGGCTCAGTTGGTTAAGAGCTCGCTCAAGAGTGTGAGCTCTGAGCAACAGTGTCGCCGGTTCAACTAACAGCCCAAGCTGAGCTGCTGCTGAGCTGCCAACAGGTGGCAGGATGGATCAGCTAAAAAAAGAAAGAAGAAGAAGAAGGCGTTGTGGCACTGGGGAGCATGGTGGGCAAAGTTCACAGCACTGGCATCTGCTGGTTCCTTCTTGACACACAAACTCAGATGCCTGCGGGCCAGGCTGCAGGGCCAGGACCAGGGTGAAGCAAGTGGGGGACACACAACACATTTCAGAGGCCCTGCCCTCAGGTGCTGACTCTGAAAGTGCTGCTTCCTTAAATTCCACATCCTAGAGGTCCACATGCGTCACCCTGGTTCCAGCCCCACCCACAGAAGAAGAAGGAAGGAAACACAGCCCTTCTAGGAGGGCACCTGCCCCAAGCCTGAAGCACAGGTGGACAGACAGTCCTGTGATTTGAAGGCTGTCGTGGCTGAAAAGGCCAACTTCTCCACACCAAAATGAAGCGTTAATAAGCATTAGCCATAAAAATGACAACCTTAGCAAGAGATAAAACTGGTGCCCACCCCCTCTCACCCCCCCCAAGCCAAGGGGACAAGCTTACTGGCAAAAATGGGATTATGGATATCGCCTAGCAGGATGGACAAAGCACATAAGTAAAAGATGAGACCTTTCAGCTTAAAACACTCCACTCCAAAATATTGGTGGAATGCAGTAATTCACTCACAGAACTGACTGGAAGGACATAAACAGAGGCCTTCTCTTTTTTTTTTTTTCTATTTGTGCTTCCTTTTTTCTTCCCCACTACATGTGCAGCTCATGTTTTGCCTTCAGGGAGGCAAATATGTTCATAAACGTGACCACAATATCTGCCAAAAAGCACAGTGGATAAATAGTTGAGGTGGCATCTAACCCCAGCAGCCTTAGAGACCCCGCTCCATCCATCGTGAACCTTCCGGAAGTATCGCTCCACCCCAGAGCTCACCAAGAGCTGTCCCACTGGCCAGAGTCCTGTTTGCTTTGTTCTGTTTTTGTCCTTGTTTTCATATAGGGCTGCACTGTCACCTGTGAGGGCCGGTATTTGTCTTGAACTTATCCCACATTCTTCTTGCAGGAAGGACCAGAAACTGGGACACTAAGATCTCATCACTCATGCACAGGAGAGGAGTCCACAGTAGTAACCGTGGCAACCCCAAGAACAGGCCACATAACCAGGCACCGCACCTGTGTCCTGCTTCCTTCACAGATTCACGGATCACAATTCATGCCTTCCATGAATTCATGTGAAACAATCAGAAGTTTCAGAAAAGTTGTAAGGGTGGAATGAAAAACTTCTCCCTGAACCATTTGAGGGGCATTGACCCGATATGCCTTCATTCCTGAATACAACAGTATTTCCGACAGTTAAGAACATAAGCTACATATTCACAAGACAACCACCCAAATCAGGAAACTCACACTGAGAGGTTACTGCCTCGAATTTGCAGGCTTCAGGGAGATTTTGCCAATGGTCCCAATAATGTCTGTTATAACAAAGGGTCCCCCACCCTCTCAGACTCACAGGCTGCAGAGGCAGTCTCTCAGATACTTTCAGAATTCAAGGGTTCCTCGGCCTCCCCTTAACTTTCAAGACCTTGGCACTGCTGGAGATTATGGGCCAGTGATTTTGTAGAATGTCTCTGAGTTTCTCTAGTATTTCCTCATGATTAAATTTGGGTTTGCATTTTTTTGGTAGGACTATCACAGGTTTGATGTCATGTTCTTCTCACTGCTTCCTGCCAGGTGGTACAGGGTTTCCATCTGGGCGTTACTGACCCGAACTTTGATCAGTTGATTAAATGGGTTCTGCCAGATTCTCCATGTAATGCTACTCTTTTCATCTGTGTATGTAATTAGTATTCAGATGGAATATAGAAACTATGTAAATATCCCATTCCTCATGAAACTGTCAGCATATTTCTTTGTATATATGTGAGCTCACTTGTTTCTATTTTATTCTCGGGCTATAATCCACTGACGTCATCTTCATTTATTCCGATGCTCAAATTATGCTCAGTTTGCCCAGTGGGAGCACACGCATGTTGGATTCTGGCTCCTTGTTCTACCGTTTTCTGAACACTTCCTTGCTTTCCAGTCCCAAAGTGTTGTACTTCCCCCGCTGTGCTCAGCAATTGCTCCAAAAAGCCCTGTGTATAAAATAGTATTTAGAAGCCAAGAGCTGGGTTCTGCGTATGGTGCTGCTGTCGGGCTCACTCAGTGGCAGAGCTGGAAGGTGCGTGTCTGAAAGCACGTGGACACACACACTGACCTTGGAATTTTGGTATCTATCTACACATACTGGAAACTTGGCGTTCACAACGAGACCTCTGGTTTTGCTCCAGCACCACAGGTTCCTTCCACTTCTCCCCCTTCCCGTATTTGCCACTCCATCTTCAACAGTGACACACTGAGTGTCCAGAGGGAACACCACTGGAGGGACTCTGCACCTTTCCCATCATGGAGGCCGGCTTTCTCTACCTCAGCCAGTGTCTTTAGGACCAAACTGTCCAAGAAGAACAAGGAAGGGAAGGGGAAAAAGAGGAAGAAAAGCTCCAGTGAGTTTTTGAGGAAACACACAATGTTAAAGGAAGCCTGGCCTGTAGCACGCAGTGACAGGTAACCCCTAAGACAAGTTCTGAAGAGTCTCCCTTGGGGCCCTCAGAGGGAGCACAGGCACTGACCTGACTTCAGATTTCCAGCCTCCAGCACTGGGAGAGAATGAATTTCTCTTTGGGGTAATTTGTTAGGGCAGCCCTAGGGGACTCATATAACGACTGTCTATATTTTATAATCGTTTTATCTCCAGCTGCCTGGCATAGTTCCTGGTACAGAGAAAGCACTAACATAAAAATTGCTGTATGAATAAGTGAACAACTTTCAAAACTATCCTGTCACCCACTGATATGATCAATTTGTCCAAAGCCACTGCTAGGATATATGGTGCCTGCATCTTGTATTTACACAAACTGAGAAAGTGGTGTCCTTCTTTCTAATTTGTATAGATTTGTATAAACACTTCACTTCTTTTTGTTGAAAAATGTCCAAAACATACTGATTTGATTAGGATGAGGCCTAAGGGACATAATAAAAGCAGTATGATTAATAACTACAATCTACATGACAAGGGCACTAAATATTCAATGTGACCAGCACCCCATGATATATGGGGCTCTAGTTCACTGTGCAGCCACTCCCTGTGGTCTTGGTCTAGGCGATCACAATTCATTCAAGTGCTGAGGAAGGGATCAGAATTCAGGAATAAGATATAAAGCAAAGACAACACAAGCCTCACACTCTCTTTTCCAGGCTAACCGAGAGACAAAAGAAACATGGAAAAACTAAGAATGATATTAAAGAAACACATTTCATGATGAAATACATGATACAGTGTGGGCAATAAATGTGCAGGTGAGCAAGAAAAAAAGAATCAGAAGATGATGGCATGATTGCATTAGGGTCAGAAGAGCTGCTATTCATCAGGGCCTGCCGTGTGCCTTAGCAGCCCGGTGCCATCTAAGGTGCCCAGAGCCCTGAGGGCTGGCGGCTCCCACACTTCCGGGCACCAAGGTCCTCTGCAGTGAAATACAGGGAGGGTTGGTTATTTAGCCAAAATCGGGGAGTTAGGAAGTAGCAACGCTGAGATATGAACTTGGAAATAACTGCCTACATAGCCTGTGCTTGTCGTGTATTATCATGCTGCCATTTTTGAGCAAATTTTAAGATGATGGGCAAGCAAAATTGGTGAAATAGAATTTGTTCCAAATTAAATGTACTCGATTGTGAAAAATACCACGTACATAGCACTTTTCCATCTGCTCATTATCCACATATACTGTCACTAAATTCTGGAGTTTGTGTTAATCTGATAGCCAGTTTGAAGACAGGTCAGCCGTTTACACAGAAAGAGTCCATGGCATGACCTAACACACACCTGTAAGAAGTAAAATAGGAGAGCTATCTGTGGCAGCTACTGCCAGCCAGCTCACTCACAACCCCTCCTGATTTTCCCGACAGCAGCGAGTTTAAGTGAAGGACTACATTTCCCACATCCCCTCACCAGGGGTTCTGCCGGGAGTGACTTCCACCCTGACCACTCCCACGTGAGACCAGGCTGGCAGCCGCCCGGGCTTTCCTAGCACCGAGGCCAGAGCTGTCAGGCATTTCCAAAGCTGCCAGGCCATGATACTCTCCTTTCGATGCTAGGCTCCGAGGTTCACCTGGCCCAGCTGCGAGGGGAGGTCAGGTGCCTCTCGGGTTATGTCACTTCCGGCTGGGAAGCACACACGTTTGGTTCTCTGGACCTCAGAGAAAATTTGTAGCTAACTAATATTCTCCAAGAAATCTTTGTTAGTGAACTGGAGTACACTGTGCTGCCTGCATCTAAGAAAACATATCTATTTTTTAAATTCTACAACTTACACACTTAGATAAATGAAACTAGAATTGCTCTGAATAGCATCATGAATTACTATAAGCATTAGAAAAGGACCAGCTTCCTAGTTCAACCTCCCTGCCCTCCAACTCTCAACCCGAGGCCAGCAATGATATTGCAAACCTCTTGTAAAATGCACAAAATAAACTTGTCTGGCATGCACAGTTCTTTCCATTTTTGCAGAAGCTTTATAAACAAGCATTGATTCCATTCCTAAGAAACTAACGAAAGAAGTGGCTTTATATGGAAAACCATGGGTCACAATGCCATAATTCTCTTCCTGGTTGTATTACCAGGTGACCTTGGACAAGTCATTTAGCAAACGAATGTCTCCAAGGAACTCACCTGGTCTTGTTTCTGAAGGATCCAGATTAAAGGTCTTCCATTACTGAGGCACTTAGGGCAGTTAAAATATGATTTGTAGTCTTCTCTCAGCTACCTCACTGCACCCACTGGTGCTGGAGATAAGATTCATTTCCTGTGGAAAGGCGATGATATTTTTCCTGAATGGGTAAAGCGTCCTGCCTATAGACAAACAGTGTGAGCTAGGAGTTCTGGGAAAGTCAGGGTTAGCTGCCAATAGCTATCTCCTGTTGCAGGGCTGGAGGAAGAAGAAGATTAAACTAGTATAATTGCTGCCAAAAACAGGTGTGAAAGGTGGCAGGGGCAAGAGAAATTTAAATGCCAGACACAGGCTGGACAATCAGAAGGCTGCATGTTAAGTGAACGCTATAGTAAATAACATCATTTTATTTTCATTGCACAGACTCAGAAGCTTTTACTCTGGGAACAGAATCTCTGTCCTAGATATGCTAAAGTCAACTTATATATTTCTGTATTAATCACAAAAACCCAACAATTCTAGTCTTATATATCATGTCTATTAGGGGAGCAGGGAGAGAGTAGGGTACAAAATAGCTTAGAATGGAAAGTCTCTATAGCTGGTCACTGTGAACAAACCTATCTGCTACTGTATGTACAGAAAGTACTTTTCTGTTTTATTGGAATTTACTGGAACATATGACAAACTCAACTGAAAACAATAATCAAATTCTCATGCTTAGACACTAAAAATACACTGGTGTGATTGTAATTTTTAATTTCTAATTTCAACACTAATGATGATTATTAAAATATATGTATAAAGAAATCAAACCTCAGGCTTTGACAGGGAAAGGAGCAAAACTCTGAATAAATACTATTGCTATAAGAGTAATTTCATTCTCAAAATTAATCAGTCCCTCCAAAATCAGATGCAGCATTTTCTCAGGTAAAACTTACAGCCACATCGAGTTACAAAAGGAAAGACATAGACCAAGTGATAGAATGAGGTCCTCTCACACAGTTGTTTTTCCCAAAGTTATCTCAGTGTTGATTGAGAGTCAGGGGACCTTCCATTTATGACAACATGGATGGACCTAGAGGGCAATTATGCTGAATGAAATAAGTCAGACACAGAGAGACAAATACCATATGATCTCACTTACATGTAGACTCTAAAAAACAAAATAAATGAACAAACTAGAAACAAACACAGATACAGAGAACAAACTGATGGTTACCAGATGGGAGGGAGGTAGGGGGCTGGGTGAAAAGATGAAAGAATTAAGACATACAAAATGGTAGTTACAAAATAGTCACTGTACTTTATTGTACTGTAAAGTACAATATAGGGAATATAGTCACTATATTGTAATAATATGTGATAACTATATATGGTATCAGGTGGGTACTAGATTTATTGGGGTGATCACTGCATAAGTTATATCAAAGTCTAACCACTATGCTGTACACCTGAAACTAAAATAAAATAACATCGAATGTCAACCATAATTGGAAAATAATTAAGAGTCAAGGGACCATTGCAAGGGTCATGAGCCACACTTGCCCAAAAGCAATGAGTCTCAAAATATGGTCCCCAGACCAGCAGCATGAGCATCTCCTGGGAATTTCTTAGAAATGTACATTCTCAGACCCTCCCCCACAATTATGGGGTCAGAGCCTCTGAGGGCCCCACACAGTCTAAGTTTCTACCACACCCACCAGCTTCAGGCAGAGAGCATGAGGTAGAATTCTGTCCTTTTCCTAACTCCTTGGAAACTAGTTTGAAATCCTCGGGAGACACAGCCTTTTGTGGCTGAGTGATTAGGAAAAACCACCTCGCTTAGCCAGTGTTATGAGAATTTTCTGATAAGATTTGTCAACTGGTCTTTCCATCTGAACTAGTTGTTTATTGATGTAGAATGCTCAGAAACTACTTCCAACTCTGACTGGTGACTTTCAACACCAAATTATGTTAATTATGTTTTATGGTGTATTATTTACTGAAAACCTTTCCACAGTAAAGGAGTAAAAGTCTAGGTTTTTCTCCTCTTTCCCTCCTTTGCAATTCAGTTAAAGAAAATCTTTGTTCGGGAAGAACCAAGATGGCAAAGTAGATAAACACTGTGCCTACTTCCTTCTGTGACCACATTAAAATTACAACTAAATTATAGAACAATCAACCTGTAGGGCCATCTAAAGTCTAGCTGAATAGAAGTCCTATAACTAAGGATATAAAGAAGAAGCCATGTTGAGACTGGTAGGAGGGGTGGAGGCACGAAACAGACTGACCCCAAACCTCCATGTGGCGATCAAAAAAACACGACGGATGTCTTGGCCAGAGGTTCCTCCCAGAGGAGTGAGAGAGCCCAGCCCCACACCAGCCTCCCCAGCCCAGAATACTGGCACTGGGAAGAGGAGCTCCCCACAACATCTGGCTGTGAAAAATAGAGGGGATTCCGACCATCCAGGTGGGACAGAAGGCAGGGGAAAATCCAGGTGTCCTCTTAAAGAGACCAACTCACTCACAAGCACTCACCCTGGGCTCCAGCGGAGGGACAGTAATTCGGGGATGTCGGAGACATACAGAGGACAGACTGAGTTGTGTGGCTTCCTCTGTGTGGGATCCTCTTTCAATGTAGATGGCAAGCTGGCTGCATCTTTCCTGTGTTGAGCTCGCCCCCTACACAATGGCCAAATCTGAATCTGCTTGGCCTGGTGAGCTCCACAGCTCTGTTCTGCTGACACTGGGATCCCGCCCAACCCAACTCCCCCAATACAGGAAGCACTTTCTCCAAGAGCAACCAACCCCACCCACAGTGCACTCTTTCTTGGAAAACTATCAGAGTTCAACAGACCCCAGGCACGTGGCAACCGGCCTGAGTGTGTTCTGAGACTTTTCCTGAGTAGCTTCAAGCTCAGCACTGGCACCAAACCAGAACTTACATTAACGTGGTGACCACAATTCTTCCCACTCTAGTGACTCCCTGAGACTCTGCTTCACCCAACTCAAGGGATTGGCACAAAATATTCAACATGATTAAAAGCAAGGTTTTATCAGGGACTGAACTTTAGGAAGCTGGCAGGTGGCAGCAGGCCTCAGGGTGTCCTGGAATTTTGTGGTGCTACCCCAGGCCTGGTACTGGTAGCAGACATCCTTGGTTTTCAGTGTGGCCTCTCCCACATGCCTCCAGGGTTAGCACAGACAGCGAACAACTGCAGATTGCTAGGCAGCTCCTACCAGGTAGTCCCTGAACAGTCACAGGCAGTGGGTGAACTGGGTCTGCACCAGAGCCCCTTGCAAGAGACCCCAGAACAAACGTACCTGGAGGTTGACTTCATACTACAGCACAGCACCACCCAATTTGCCCCATAAGCAGTATACCAAAACAGTGGTCTCAACAGGCACCAGACCCCACTGAGGCAAATCCCAATCAATGTGGTAAGGCCCCCACACAGCAGCCTGTAAGCTATGGATGTGGACAAACCCCACAGCCAATCAGCCTGAGGGTTAGTCTCACCCACTCACATGCCAACAGCAATCAAAGCTCAACTACAACAGGAGGGCATACACAACCCACACAAGGGACACTCCTGGAGTACCCACTACAGATGACCAGGGAGACTATGCCACTGGGCCCCACAGGGCACCTACTACATAAGGTCACCTCGCCAAGACTGGGGGACTAGCAGATCTACCTAATACACTGAAACAAACAGAGAGGCAGCCAAAATGAGGAGACAAAGAAATACATCCCAAATGAAAGAACAGAAGAAAACTCCATAAACGGAACTGAACAAACTGGAGGCAAGCAACCTACCAGAAACAGAGTTCTAAACACTAGTTATAAGGCTGCTCAAGGAACTTAGTGAGAACGTCAACAAAGAGATAACAAGCATAAAAAAGGATATAGAATCCATAAAAAAGAACCAGTCAGAAGTGATGAATAAAATGACTGAAATAAAGAATACACTAGAACAGCGGTTCTCAACCTGTAGGTAGCGACCCTTTTGGGGGTCGAACGACCCTTTCACAGGGGTCGCCTAAGACCATCGGAAAACAAAAAGATATTTACATTACGATTCATAACAGTAGCAAAATTACAGTTATAGAGTAGCAACGAAAATAATTTTATGGTTGGGGGTCACCACAACATGAGGAACTAACTGTATTAAGGGGTCGTGGCATTAGGAAGGTTGAGAACCGCTGCACTAGAAGAAATCACCAACAGACTAGATGAAGCAGAGGATCGAGTCAACAATTTGGAGATGAGGTATCAGAAAACACTGAATTAGAACAGCAAAAAAAAAAAACAAAAAAAAATGAGGATAGTTTAAAAGACCTCTGGGACAACATCAAGCATAACAGCATTCGCATCATAGGAGTACCAGAAGGAGAAGAGAGAAAGCAAGGGATTGAGAACCTATTTGAAGAAATAATGACTGAAAACTTCCTTAATCTGGTAAAGGAAATAGATATACAAATCCAGGAAGCACAGAGTCCCAAACAAGATGAACCTAAACAGGCCCACACCAAGACACATTATAATTAGAATGGCAAAGGTCAAAGACAAAGAGAGAATAGTAAAAGCAGTAAGAGAAAGACCACTAGTAACTTATAAGGGAACCCCCATAACATTGTCAGCTGATTTCTCAACAGAAACTTGCAGACCAGAAGAGATTGGCACAAATATTCAACATGATTAAAAGCAAGGACTTACAACCAAGATTTACTCTACCCAGCAAAGCTATCATTTAGAATCAAAGGACAGATAAAGAGCTTCCCAGACAAGAGATAGCTTAAGGATGTTCACCATCACCAAACCAGTATTACAAGGAATGTTAGAGGGGCTTCTTCAAGAGGGGAAAAAAGGATCAAAATTATGAATAATAAAGTGGCAATAGCTACATATATATCAACAATTACTTTCAATGTAAATGGGTTAAATGTTCCACTCAAAAGACGTAGGAGAGCCGGCCAAGTGGCACATTGGTTAAGAACTGGCTTGGGATGCCAAAGGGCCCCGGTTCAGAGCCCACATATGAGGGCCAGTGACACTGCCCTCTACAGCTAAGATGCTGAACAACAGCTCAACTTGGAGCTGGGCTGTCGTGAGTCTGCCTGTGACAGCATAGGCTGTAGCCCCTGCTGCAGTGGGTTGCCATGGGCTACCATGTGTAGCCAGCAGCCAGCGTGAGCGGCCCTCAAGCCGTCGTGAGCGGCCGTCCAGAAGCCGGCAACTGATCTGCCTCGCCCAGGAAGAGCGCAATGATGGTGCCAACTTGGGCCAGTGAAGCAACGTCCTCCACAACTAGACTGAAGAACAAAAAGACAGCAACTTGTCTGTTCCCCTTCCCCCAATTCACCAATAAAAATCTTTAAAAAAAAAACAAAAAGACATAGGAGGGCTGAATGGTTAAAAAAACAAGACCTTTTCATATGCTGACCACAAGAGACTCACTTCAGACTGAAAGACACACACAGATGGAGTGTAAAGAGATGGAAAAGATATTTCATGAAAATGGAAATGGAAAAAAACAAACAAAAGCTGGGTAGCAGTACTTATACCAAACAGAATAAACTTTAAAACAAATGCTATAATAAGAGACAAAGAAGAACTAGTAATCCCACTTCAGGGTGTTTATCTGAAAAAACCCAAATGCTACTTCAAAGGGACCTGTGCATCAGATGGTCATTACAGCATTGTTTACAATGGCCAAGATGTGGAGGCAGCCTGAGTGTCTGTCAATGGAAGATGGATAAAGAGGAGGTGCTACATACGTACAATGAAATATCACTAGGCCAGAGAAGGGAATGGGTTCTTGTCATCCGCAACGGCATGGATGGACCTGGGGGTATTGTGCTGAGTGGAATATATCAGATAGAGAAAGACAGATGCAATGTGATTTTGCTTATATGTGGAATCTGAAGTACAAAATAAACAAACAAAACAGAAAGAAACTCATAGATACAGAGAACACTTTGATGGTTGCCAGATGGGAGGGGGATTGGGGATGAGTGAAAAGGGGAAGGGATTAAGAAGTACAAATTGTTTGTTACACAGTAATCATGGGGATGTAGGGTATAGCATAAGGACTACAGTCAATAATATTGTAATAACTATGTATGGTGTCAGATGGGTACTTGATTTATTGGGGTGATAGATGGGAGAGCGTTGGGGGTTAGGATGTAAAAGGTGAAGGGAGTAAGAAGTACAAATTAGTAGTTACAAAACAGTCATGGGGATGTAAAGTGAAGCATAGGGACTATAGTTAATAATATGGCAATAACTATGTATAGTGCTAGGTGGATATTAGGCTAGTCAGGGGGATCACTTGTTAAAATTATATAAATGTCTAACCACTATGCTGTACATCTGAAATTAATATAATATTGAATGTCAACTGTAATTGAAAAATTAAAAACGGGGGGAAGAGGTAAAAGGAATAAGAGGTCCAAATTTCCAGGTATAAAACAAATAAATCATGGGGATGTATTGTACAGAATAGGGGAATATAGTCAATAATATTGTGATAGCGTGGTATGGTGTCAGATGGTTGCTGGACTTACCATGGTGATCACTTCTTTAGGTATATAAATGTTGAATAACTATGGTGTACCCCTGAAATTAATGTAATGTTGTATGTTAGCTATTTTAATAAAAATCTTTTAAAAAGAAAAGAAGCTATGGAGTTTGGGAAAACCATAGTTCTAATGGAACTGATTATAGCATCTGATTCCACATATGTGTAAATCTGAAACGTCAGCAATACCTTAAAAGAACATCTCTGTTCACCAGATCTGTGACGCTTGGGTCTCTCCTGTCAATTCCTGCCAAGTGGTTATCGTTTATCATCGAATACAGGGTCAGAGAACTTTCTGGATTAGTTCTATATTTATTCAATCCTTACTAGAATACATTCATGTATTATTAAATATTTGCAGTTTGTACAACTCTGATTTTGAATTCAAGGCAGGTTTCAATAAAACTATAAAACATTTGAGAATAATCATACTTCAGATAAGAAATGTTAAACTTACAGAAGCCTATTCAAAACATAAGCAGAAGAAACAGATAATCTTTCATTTCTTCAAAATAATAGAGCCTTACTACCTGTATCTCATTTTAAATAGTGTGCTCATTTAAATAAAAGTGACAATTATTTTAAACAAAGGAAAATCTTTGTTCGGTCAAACTATCCTTCCCACCACTCACCCTGCCCAAGGGTAGACCCCAGCCCTTTCTGGCCAAGAATATGCAATTCTTTCTTTCTAGAATTTCTAGTATGTTATATATATATTTTTAGATCCTAGGTATGTAGACATGCACATGGTTGTATTAGTATTAATAAATAATCTATTTATTGTCAGTATTTAACATTTTTCTGGAGGTCAGCGTCATGAATGACCTAAAGCGAGGCTACATAGATTTAACCCTGTCGCTCCCACCCCCGTGTACACTTCACGGCGCTTTCACTCACTTGATTACATCTCACTATTTTATCTAATGTGTGTGTACATTTCTCCATGACTCTAGTGTAAGTTCCCTGAGAGCAGCAATCATGCCTCTTACTTTTCACGAAGTAAAAATACCCCCATAATGACAGTCAAGAAATATTTGCCAGGAATGAACCTTTGAATCCCTGCTTTGGTGGTTTACCACTCAAAGCTAGATTTTCTCTGATTTTAGGAGAAAAAACCCCACAAAACTAAAACATCCCTGGCTTAAGCTAGCCATAAAGAAGCAAGTGACAGATAAAGCTCTATCTGTCCCCCCGGGACTGGGTGTAAACAGAGTGTTACAGGGCAGCTGGGGGCTGGTTCTTACACCAGCACATGGTGACCAGCTCGAAACAGCCCAGTGTCCCTGCTGGCCAGCCCTGACAGCGGCCCATGATGGCAGGCCCTACAATAAGACGGCAACAGGTCACTGCCGAGAAGTGCTTCAGAGGTTACAAACAGGTGAAGGTTGTCGCAGAAAGAGGAAAAGGAGAACAATTTAGTCAGTGCTATCTATGATGGAGGAGCATTTTGGCTTATTCCATAAATGGTAACTACTACCTGAACCAGTCAATTTATCGGGAAAATAAAATAACCTGCCACTGCGACCCAGAGAGGAGAAAAATTGGATAAAAGATGAAAAAGCACCGTTCGTTTTGAAGAAATGGCACAGTGACAAAGAAACTCTACTGGGGCTGACTATTCATTCAAGACCTCCTGTTATGCTGACAGAAGTCTGACCGCGTTGGTTCACCAAGGTCTGGCCACAAAGTGCCCTCCCTCTGTGGCAACTGCCTGGCCCCACAGCCTCCTCAGGTGAAAATCCGCTCCCCCTTCAAGGTTTACCTCCAGGGTCCTTTCCTCTCTGGCATCTTGCAAAACCCTGCCCAGCAAATCCATCACCTCCCCTTCCGCCCCCACTGCACTCCTGGTCACAAGCCTGGTCACGTGTGGCTCTTGATCCCACCCCAGTCAGTGAGGCCAGAAGGGTGGGACCATTTCTCAGTCACCCACAGAACCTGACAAAAGGCCTGGCACCCCATGAGTCAGTGCTCAGAAACCTATTACATCGTTAAACTGAATTATGGACAGCGTTGAATTCCCGGTGGAGGAAACTTATTTGATGATAATCACAGGCATGACATTCATTGAATGACTCCATGCAGGACACGACATCGCTGTGTTAGGTACAAGTTCTTTCAATCCCTCCCGTCAATCCTATGAGGAAGGTGGGGAGCCCAGAGAAGTGAGGAAAGCACAATGCTGGGACCCAAACCCAGACTCTGCAACCCTGCTCTGCCCACGGTCACACGTGCCCCAGGCCACTTCCACACCTCTGTTAGCCTGAAAGTCCTCCCCCCACCAAACTGGAAGGACTGAGCCCACTTTCTACAAGGGCAGCAGGATGATAAAGGAAATCCACCATTTACTGAAGAAGGGGGAACCGTAAAAAGCATAAGCTAAACTGGAAAAAACACAGCACTTGATATATTTCTTTTCTAGAAGTTTCTGAAATGCCACCGAACCAGCATCTCCTGAAGGAACAGCTCTCAGCAGGAACTGTACCTAAGAGCGTTGTCCTGACCTCTGTGAGGGGCACTGAGCATCGCCACCCTTCAGTTTCCCAAAGGCTCTGGGATTTGGGGTTCAGGGTCTGGGGTACTGACAGACAGATGGGGAGCCGGGTAAGCAGCACTTATCCCCATGCTTTGTCATGGGAGGGAAATGTGAGCTTCACTTTGGCTATTAAAAAGAATTAAAAAGCCAAATATAGCACCCAAAGGAAAAGATACAAAGTTCATTCAATATGGAGAGACTGCATTCTCGGGTGGGGTTACCAGTAAATAGGGGATTTGTCTGAAATTATGAAGATATAGTATCATTTTTTAATCTTTTCTTTATTGTGGCAAAATATACATAACATAAAATTTACCATTTTATCCACTCTGAAATGCACAGCTCAGTAGCATTAAGTACATTCCTATTGTGAAACCATCCCCACCATCCTTCTCCAGGCCTTTTTTTTTTTTTTTTTTTTTGGTCATCTCAAACTGAACTCTGTCCCTGTTAAACACTAACTCTGTACCCGGGTCCCAGCCCCTGCACCCACCCTTCTACTTTCTGTATCTGTGAATCTGACAACCCTAGGGACCTTACAGAAGTGGAATCATATATAGCGTCATGTTTTAAGGAATTCCAAGTACTCCACAATATTCTTTAAAGACTTAAAGAAAAACACAACTGATGTGCTTTCTCCCTTTGACTTTTATTTTTGCTGTGAAGGTGGATTTGATGAATGCTGTGTAGACAATATTTTGTGCGTGCTCAGTACATGATTTCTTAGGGGCTTTACTGAAAAAGGAAGTTTCGTCCTGACATTCCAGCAGCGACTATGCTTTTCGCTCGTACCTGATCAGTGCCTTCGAAGGCACAGGTCACTCACACTTAGAATTAAAATATGCACAGCTTATGAAAGCTCAATACAACCGACAAGCCACCACGCCACTTACAGCACACCTTGAAAAATCCATGAGAGGAAATCAGATTTTTTGCAAATCAAAGAGAAAAGCACTCCCTAAGCAATTTCTGGAGGCTAGGAGAAATAATTTCTCATAACAACAGTTGCAAAAACCGAAAAGTACTAGAACGATAAATATGGCACAAACCACAGCTCGCTTCAGTATTAAGCAATTTCAGTCATTTGAGCACAACCTGAATGGGGGGCGAGTACTAAGCAGCCCTGCGCTTCTGAGAGGCTCTTGTTCCTCACCATCAGTCCTGTGATGTCTTCTCTCGCCCCTCCATGCGCCACAGAGGGACATTAAAGGCAGTGGGTGGGAAGAAAGATGGAAGAAAACGAGGGAAAGCCTCACAGAATGAAGCACGTACGTGTGTAGGGAGGGGACCCTGAGGCAGAGCATCCGGAACCCGGTGTTCCACGTGTCACTCGCTCTGTGTCACCAGCCCAGCCCCTCCTCTGTCCTCTCAGCTGCACACCAGGGACATGCTCCCTGTGATTTCAGAAACAAGGAGAAATTCTCCTTACCTAAAAGGAAAACTCATCGTTCCTTCAGCAAGCACGCTGCCTGTGCCCTCCAGTGAGCCATGAGTTTTGAAAGCCTGCCACACCTGGACATGACCCCGCGGACAAAGCGCTGTGCTCTCTGGCTCCGGTTCCTCACCGCTCTCCTTCCCTCGGTTGACATGTCCCTCTGCGTTCAAATACTCTCAATATTGCCCAGGCTTCCGCCTCAGTCTTGGTGGCATTTACCCCACGTTCCATACACGAGTGGCTTGTCCTGCCCATGTGCCCATGTCATCCCACATGAGGACAGAGAGGCTGGGGGGAGGCAACCGACTACCAGAGGCAGGCCCGGAACTCTGAGAGCTTTCCGGCTGGAGCGCAAACGCCTCCACTTACTGAAGTCCACAGATGCTGCCATCTGACACTGCCCCCTTCTGCAGGGAGAGTTCCCAGGACACCAGGCACACAGCCCTGGAGCCCCAAGAGCCAGGGAAAGGCACTTCTCACATTCAGAAATGGGGGGCTTCTCAGGATCCCCCCAGAACCCCACACAGAGATATAAGGCTGCAGCAAGCTGGTCATAACTGGAATTCTGTTTTCTAAAGCAAACTCTTCACCCAACTGGACTGTGGAAGGAGAAAGAAAACACACCCCAGTCCCCTAAGTGGCCCCCCAGGGCAGGGTGCCAGCAGCTCAGGAGGTTGGAGCACTGGGGACAGCACTCCTCCAGGACTCCTGGGCGGAGGCAAAGCACCTCTGTGTGGGTGGTCACCTCCCCATGCCAGGGAGGGGCTTTCGCATCTCCCCTGTCCTCCTCCACCAGCAGTCATCCTCCTTAGCTTACGGGCTGCAGCAGCCACGCCTCCCTAGTCCCGGGCCGCCTCCCAGTCTGCCGGGGAGCCTCAGGTTGGCTGGTGTGCCTTCTAGATACTTTGTGATTGTTATTGATTCATAAAGCCACACCGTCTGTTGTCACTACCTCACCCGCTGCCACAGCTTTTCTCTTTTTCTTTAAATGCATTACGCAGGACTGCAAACGAGCCAGGGTGAAGACTGTGAAACAAACACCACAAGCCTGTCGTCCAGTTTACAAAAGAAGATTTAGTGAAGCTGTTGAATCCCCCAGATTGCGTCAAGCTCCACTACTGGCCCCAGAGGAGATGATCAGTAGGTGTTTGTCATTCCCGCGCGGGGTTTACACGTTCCCCTATTGTGCACACATCCTTGAAACATGCAAAGTGTTGTTTCGCATATTTTTAACTACACGATTGGTCCTGCACTGCATGCCTTCTTCTGGAACTTGATTTTCTCACTGAGATTATGTACATGAGATTTACCCGTGTTCATATGTGTCTCTATAGTCCGTTCACTTTCACAATTGTGGAGTATTCTGTTAATTCACTTATTCATAAAAGAAATACTCCCATCACAAAGCAAGGGGTGGTTCACTTTTACATGTGAAGGGTCCTAAAATTAGAACGGAACAGGGAGTTGTCACCCCTGCTTTATCTTCCCCACTCCCTCCCATCGATTTGCTATCCGTAATTCATTCAAATGCCAAGTAAACTCAGTTACATTTATTTCTAGGGTGATTATGTAGAAATAATCCTATGTTTTAAATACCAGAAATGGGTATTTGTAGCAGAATACAGGAAAACTGGACTAATGGCCAGTTGGTAACTACCTGGTCCCACACTCTTAATGGCATAACGGGTGACGCCCAGGGCTGAGAGCACAGCTGTGGGAGGAGATCACACCTCCATCTACAGAAGAAACCAGGACTCATACCCCACAAAGAGAACTGCACAGGAGTGGAGCAACTCCATCTGCCAGTGAACACAGTATTCCAGTCTGGCACCTGGTATGTTCATCTTTCCATCACCAAACGGAAAAGAAAAAGTCAACCCCAGATCACCGGCCAGTGCCAGGGAGAAATGGAGTTGGCATGTGAAGGAGATGGGCATGAGAGAAATGGCAGAATGGCAGCGACGGAAGAAGCCAATGCTTGAAGACGTGGCTGGGCCATCTGCCTTCAGAGTTGCTTCAAGAAGGAGCCAGCTGTCGGATATTAGGGAAAGCAGAACAATAACTCATTTAGAATAAAATTATATTCGGAAGCAGACAGGTCTGTTCCAGTTTACTCATTTCCAAATCGTGCCCGATGTCTTGATCCTGTTTTACGGGCTTTTGGAGCTGAGCACTGGGTATTTTTAATCACTTTGAAAATTTTAGCTAAGGGGAAGAAACTGCCAAAAAATGTGAGAAATTCATATTATTTGTATTCCATAAGGCACAGGCCTGGAAATACGCACGCACACTGGACTGACTCAGCGACGGTATTTAAGGCCCTGGGACAGGAAGGGGAAGAGGACATTGGGTTGTTCTCACATTTGTGTCCTTTGCTTAAAAACTCAGACATGCCTCTCCTTCGTGACAACTTCTCCTTTAAAGACCAACCTCACCTGAAACTTCTAACCCACAGAAACTACCCAAGGGTTTTGAAGACACACCACACGCAGAGCATAAAGAGGGGCCTTTGCCAATATTGCCGAATAAGAAAAAGCACCGCGAGATTATCCCTCATTACTACAAGGGACTAGGGCAGCTGAGTAAGAATTTGACTTCGCATCGCAGTTTCTTACTTTTAGCTCAAGCTCCCACAGTTCCTTCCTTGCTCTATCCTTGTCATCCTCCGCCCTTTCCACTGCCACTATAGACACCGTCAGAGAAAACTCCTTAGAGCAGCGGTTCTCAACCTTTCACAGGGGTTGCCTAAGACCATCGGAAAACACATATTTTCGATGGTCTTAGGAACCGAGACACCGCTCCTCTATCCGTCTCCAGGCCCACATGCAGATACGCCCACATACGAGTACCCGGTGACCCCTGTGAAAGGGTCGTTTGAGCCCCAAAGGGGTCACGACCCACAGGTTGAGAACCGCTGCCTTAGAGGCTCATTCATTCACAAAGTGCATATCCACAGGACCGACACATAGACTTTCTTGTTCAAGAAAGATCCAGAAAATGACGAAACAGACCACATGCACAATCCCCGAGCATCCACACACAGGAGCTTGGGAAGGCATAGTTCTCAGCCCTGGAAAGAGGGGAGCCTAGAGCAGCAGAGGCTTTGCTTTCTGCTGGGTTGGTTTGGACAAGCTAAGTCAGGCTTGAAAATCAGGCCTCACGCTTTCAGACAGACAATAAATATCACAGGAGCGCTGCAGGAACTTACTCCCCTACTGTACTTTCCCCCTCAGTAGTTCAAAAATGCTAAAAATATAAACTATGAGTCAGCTTTTAAAACTTCTGTGGTCCTGTCATAAGAACAGCAGGCTGGACGTGAGGGGGCAAGACCGAAAATCCAATTAATCCCTCCCCATGGGCAAAGAACTTTCTCAGATATTTCCCTTCAGCCCCAGCAGACGTTTTGCATGAAAGATCCCACCTGTCAGTTCTTCATATGTTTCAGAACAAAAGCTCTAAGGCAGCATTTTTATTTTAACTCGGAGGTAAGTTTTATTAAAAATGCCTGTTACAGCCAGCTGGTGTCAAAGTGTTGGTTTGCTAACTAGGCGTCAGCTGAAGGGCCTGTGATTCTCTGTGTCTCATGAAGGTGAGCCGGTCTGCACAGGCCAGGCGGACCACAGAAGGCGGGGGCCTAGCAGTGAGGGGGGTGGGAGATGGGGACGTCCCTTCGCAGGCCCTCTCATCACATTCTCCTGTCCTTTGTATGTTTCACCCCCAATCCCACCCTGACTCCTGCTGTAAGACTGGATCACACAAGGACAGAGCCAA
Source organism: Hipposideros armiger (assembly GCF_001890085.2). Lineage (NCBI taxonomy): Eukaryota > Metazoa > Chordata > Mammalia > Chiroptera > Hipposideridae > Hipposideros > Hipposideros armiger. The sequence continues at coordinate 1,145,223 of NW_017731804.1, read as the reverse complement.
GATTACATTCCGATTTTCCTGTCACCATATTTGTTATGTTCGCATAACATATGTTAGCAAACAACGTTCGTGTCAGACACAAAAGGCCCAAGAAAGGCAGATTCTCTCATGCTTGAGGGCATTTCATGGGGCAGGGACATCAGACCCAAAGAAACTATCACTAAAGGACCGGACACAACTCCACCACTCCAGAGGATCTTCAGGCCAGAGCTGCCACCCTCCCTAGACAAGGGCCCCTCAGAGCCTGACGTGCTAGGCCACCAGGTGTTACCACTCATTTGGCTGACCCTCGGCCGTTGGCATCTTGAAGCTGTATTATGATGGGGGCGGGGCTGGTGTCACCAGCCATTCAGTCCTGGAGCTCGGGCAACTCTGGCACCGACCCAGGTGGGTCTTCATGGACGAGCACTAGATCCAGAATCACTGACCCCGGGTTCGAGCTCCAGATCCCCACGCACTGTTTTTTAAAACACGTGGGGATTGGTTTGCTTTCCTTACCGTGTGTGTATGGGGGGGTGGGAGGTGGCGGGGGGAGGGGATGAAGAGCGAGCCCCTCGTGCACTTAGCACAGGCATGGAGCGTGCTAATGAACGCACTTAGAAAGCGAGCTCCACAAACACACACCGGCGCCACTGGTTGGGGTCATCCTCCCCTACAGTAAGAAGACCCTCGTACTTCCACGTCCTCTCAGATGAAGTCTGCAGAATTCCAGAGTTCACAAGCAAGGTGGCCAAAGCTGAGCTCATCAAGCTTCCCCAAGACCTGACCCTTTTCCTCTATCCTACCCCTCAGTCTACAGCACCATCACTAAGTAGAAGGCGGGAGTCACCCCAGAGCCTCGTTCTCCCCTCCGCCTCCCACAGAATCCACCATGAGAGCCTAGGACCCTTCTTCCCAGTCCATTCGGCATCCACACTCGCCTTTCCCCTCCTCAGGTTGGGCTCCCTCAGTTCCCTAGGCCTCTGGCTTGTGTCCTGAGGGGCTCCCTGCCTGCAGCCTTGTCCCCCCCCCCTACCCTATACAGAGCTAAGTGCTCAAAGTTCGACCACGTGACCCCCACTGACACTAGCAGTGGCTCTTTGCAGTCTTAAGAGAAAGTTCAAGTTCCTTGGCTTGGCAAGCAGACTCCTCATTTGGAGTCTGGCCCTGGCCCTTGCATGCCTCCTATCTGACCCACCCCATCTCACTCACCCCAACGTCACTACGAGGCCCTGTGCGATGGCCATGCTGTCCCCTGCACCAAGCCCCTCCTGCCCCGCCTGGTTGCCCGGCGACCATGTACCCACAAGGATGCTGTGCTCCCGAGGCCAGAGAAGGAGTGTGTGAGGGGGGGGCTTTTCCGTTCCCTGCTCTATTTCCTGTACCTAGACAGCGTCTAGCACATGCTAGTAAACAGCTGATGAATACCATGGAAGGAATGAACAATATGGTCACTGAAGACTCCCCGTAAGCATCATTTTCTCTTGGGAGCCTTTGTTGGTTCTTCTTAATCTCAACAACCTAACGTGTCATCCTTCTTTGTATGCCCCTTTCTGCGCACACCAACCTGCAGGCGCCTGTCTTAGAACATCTGCTGCTCTGTGTTTTGATTCCTCAGCGTCTGGTGTGCCCTACGCTTCCGCTCTGTTCCCCTGTCCCTCTCCCCACCCTTCTCCCTCTCACCCCATTCCATCTTCTCCTGTGTGTTTCATGCAAACAACCAGCTACTGGGCCCTGTATCCCATGTGTGACCAGCATCTCTGCAGGCCCGTCATCAGGCGCAGTGACAAGCACATAGGCTATCCATATGTGTCAGGCCACCCACATTCCCACCCAGCTGAGGAAGCTTTTTCTCCAGCTAACTCATGGGCCTAACTTATCAAGGCCACGTTCAAATGCACACCAACCCATTCAGTGCCTCGGTGCAAATCTGATGAGGAAGAGTGATTGAGCCTTTCTCACCCAGGAATGCAAAGCCACCTCATTGTGTAGATGACAAACATACAAATTATGATGCACAGGTACTATCATGAGACAAGACAGGATTACATTTGCTATTTAATATGTTTTGTTTATTCAGCGATGCCTGAAGGATCTGTGTAAGGAGAAAGTGAGACAAACAGACTAATGAGAGCCGTGGGAAATAAACTGCTCTGAGATGTAGAATGGAAAAATCGAACACATTTGCTCTGAATGATACACACACTGAATTCTAGCTGAGTCCATTTCTCTCTTTTCCGTGAACAAATGAGACAGGATTTGGAGATTCTGGAAGTCACTTAGTTTGCGATGACAGAAGTATCACTATGCGCCACCCTGAATGAAGGAAGCTTCTTTATCTGGTTGTTTCTCATGGCTCTGGGAGTATTTAGACATTATCTCATTCCCCAGCTGCAGGGACCCTGACTACGAGCCCTGCCAATCAATCAGGGCTGCTACATATAAGCAGATAGCAGGGAAGAACAGTACATTCACCTGAAAGGTAGCTATAATATTAAAAACCACTGTGCCAACATTGGCTCTGCCCGGTTAAACTGAATTTGTGAAATTAGAGAGAAAAGTCCCACTGTGGCCTGAGTCTGTGGCTGGAAGGAGAGGAGATGACCCTTCTTCTGGCCTGGGTGCAGATGCTGAGTCTCTGCTGCCAAGTGTGTGACCTGAGCGTGTCCTGAGGCCCAGGTTGCCCACTGAGTCAACAAGCCAGAAAATAACACCTACTTCACAGGACCGTTGTGAGGGATAAATGTGAATTTGCAAGGATATGTGTTAAAGAAACTGTACAAACAAATGAGGGTGACTGTTATTATCATGGTTTTGTGTCCATATTCATGGTTGTTTGGGGCCCTCATAGAACAAGAAAATTTTCACTGACTCTGGAAATTTTAACTGACTAGCTTGGTTGCCAGGACAAGACACAAAGTGGATACCAGTTAGAGTTCCCTGACCGCGTACATGGTGGGGGACAGGTAAGCTACAGCCTGGGGCAGGACCTTGGCGGAGGGGGTGTTACAGGGTAAGTTGTGTCCCCCTAGAAGGATATGTTAGTGTCCGTACCCCCAGGACCTCAGAATACAGCCTTACTAGGAGATGGGGTCTTTAAAGAGGTACCCTGGTTAAAATGAGGTCACTAGGGAGGGGTCCTGCTCCTGTCTGACTGGGGTCCTTATAAGAAGAGGAGATTAGTACACAGAGGAGAGACCATGTGAGGACACGGGGAGAACACGGCCATCTACACGCCAAGGAGAAAGGCTCAGACAGAGCCGACCCTGCCCACACCTTGATTTCTTGCTCTCTTCAACTCCTGATTGACTCCTGGCCTCCAGAACTGTGAGACAATAAATTTCTTCTGTTGAAGCCCCCCGGTCCGTGGTCCTTTGTTAAGTCCGCCCTAGGAAACTAACACAGGGGCAAACATGTCTCCCCACCAGAGGAATACCACCATTGGCCACCGTGGTGTCCTAACGCAAATACAAACGTGCCTCCGGCTCTCCCCCTGCCCACTTCGTGTGTTAGCATCCCTACTCCAGCAAATGGACAATGGCCTCAAGATCTTCAACTGGAAATAAAATTGAGAAACTTTTTTTAAGTGTTAAAAGTTTCACTTGAGGGCCGGCCTAGTGGCGCGATGGTTAAGAACTCGCTTGGGATGCCAGATGGCCCCGGTTTGGATCCCACATATGAGGGCCAGTGACACTGCCCTCCACAGCTAAGATGCTGAACAACAGCTCAACCTGGAGCTGGGCTGCTGTGAGTC
>NW_017731804.1:1117338-1141130 GCF_001890085.2 Hipposideros armiger | reverse complement strand
AAAAATCTTAAAAAAAAAAAAAAGTTTCACTTGAGAAGCTGCTCTCAAACTAAGAAATAGCAGCTGTGACTTGGAGCTTTGTGTCTTCTCACTACTCTCATCCCAGGTAGCCTCCTCACCCTGCTGCCATGACGACCCAGTGTGACGGGTTCCCTAGACCTCTCCTGAGTCCCGGACTCTACATCTAATTGCCTCCTGGACTCCCACTTGGATGCACCTCAAATCAATGTGTCCAAAACCAGAATGATGACCCACACCCCCCTCCACTGGTCCCCCACCAGAGTTCACACAGACACCGCCATTGCACCAGTCACCCTCCCTGCTCCTCACCCAATACCTCTCCTGGGACCATCATCTCTCCCCACCTGAATGGCGGTACATCTCTCCCTCCCAGCTAACCCTCTCCCCATGTGCCGCTCTGCTCACCTGGCCCACCATAACAGCCCATGGGTCTTCCCAGGCACCCCTGCCTCTCCAGCCCATTCTCCTCATAGCCGCCCTCATGCTCTGTGAAAAGCCAGATCTGATCGCGTCATGTCTGCAGAAAGTCTATGAACTCTCACGCACCGCTGGCTGCAAATCGGAACCACGTTAGAAAGCTGCTTGGCAGGCTCCATTAAAGGATGCCGTGCTTAGGTCACAGAAATCCCACTGTTAGGAAAACCCCAGCAGAAAGGTGGAACAGAATTACTGAGTAGTTCACAGTAGCGTTACTCCAAACAGCCAGACATGGGAAATGGCCCAGATGTTAGTTGGCAGGAGGACTGAGAAGCTAGATTCTGATCACACAGTAAGCTGCTTGCTACAAGCAGCAAATGGATGAGTCTCCTGTCATTGAGTGAAGGAGGCAAACAGCACACAACAGTAGGACTGTTTATGTGAAGTTTAGGATTGGTCAAAACTAATCTATGGTGGTACAAGGTAGAAAAGGGGTTACCTTGGGAGCACGCCAGTGACTGGGAAGGGACCTAGGGGCCTCTGGAGTGTCAATGCTGTTCCGTGTATTCACCTGGATGCTGGCACATGATGTGCTTGGCGTGAAAATGCATACGCTGACCCATACGGGCACTTTTCTGTAGGCATGTGCTAGGGACTAAATGATGGTGTCTCCCCCCGCAAATGCGTATGTTCAAACTGTACCCCCAATGCAACGGTGTTAGGAGGTGGGGGCCTGTGGGAGGTGGTTAGGACCCGATGAGGTCATGAGGGCTATGGAATTAGCGCTTTTATAAGAGTCCACAGAGCACTTGCAGCTCTCTGCTCTCTCCAGGTAACACAAGAAGTCGGCAATCTGCACCCAGAGCGGCCTTCAGCGCAACCCGCCACGCTGGCACCCTGGTCTCAGACTTCTGGCCTCCGGACCTGTGAGAGAGCAATGTCTGCTGTTTACAAACCACCCGGTCTGTGCTTTGTGACAGGAGCCCAAGTGGTGTGATAAGATAGCATGTTATACTTGAGTAAAAGAAAGGTAAAAAACAAACGTCACCGATGACTTTCCACTGCTCTTTCTATAAAGACCAAAGCCTTAACTTGCTTCAAAAACCTTCTTCGTTTGGTCCCTGCCCCCCACTTTCTCTCCCGCAGTGGCTCCAGTGTGTGCCTCACTGGTCTTCTCTGTCCTGTGAAGCCGCCAATGCCCTCCGACCCTGGGGTCCTTGCACAGTCCTCTCCCTTCATCCGTGACTTTCTACTCATCCTTCAGATTGCTACTCAAGCCACTTCCTTGGAGAGATCTTCCCATGGCCGCTGGGCCCAGACGGTCAGGTGCCCCTTTTACACTCCTGAACTCTCCATCCTGGCACTCGTCCCAGTTTACAATTACACGCTTGTGTCTTTGATTCACTGGACTTAAGGGCCACACAGTCAGGATGCATATCTGCCTGACCGTCACTGGGTCTGTGGCACCAAGCCCAGCACCTGCCCTGTCCAATCTGCTTAATCAGTATTCACGGAAGAGGGAGCCACCGTAACAGCACTGCCGTTCCTTTGCATCAGACATCTCAAAAGACGACCCTCCAAAGTTCCGAGCCTTCCTTCTCAATGTCTCATTCCTTTCGGGTGAAACCTGAGTTCCTTTATCCTCATCTTTCCCTCAGTGAGTCGACATGAAGGCACTATTGAATTTACATTTTCCACACTCTCTTTTCACATCCTTGAAGCTAGCTATGAAGTCACTTCTGATTTTCATCTGTTCAGTCAAAAAAAGCTGATCTGTACAGATCAGTCATTCATCCCTACTTGCTCATGGTGCTTTTGTTTAAACGTAAACTCAGCCATGCGAAGTTACATGAGGGAAGGAACGGATCTGATCACCTACATTTCGCCAGTGGTGGTAGACAGCCGCTTCACACAGCTGCACAGAGCACACCTAAAATGCCATTACCTAGCACCCATCAAACACCAGCTGGTGAGGGACCAGAAACTCGGGGTGCTCAGGTCATGTGTCAAAAGTAACCCAGCCAGTAGGAACCAGAGGCAGGACTAGACGCAGGCAGCCAGGCTTGAGCACCTTAACCTTTACTCAGTGAAAATGCAGCAGTGCTTAATTTCCCTCTTCGGGTCACTGAGCTGTAAAAATGCACAACTCCAGATGCCTGTATGTTGACTTTTCTTTAAACAGTAATGGAGATAAGTTATTGTCCCATCATGTGTGGAATTTAGCCATTACATTCATGAAGATTCACTAAGCAGAACGTGACATCCTTGGTGCTGAGGGTATAACATAGCTGGTCCATAACCTAGACCAGGAAGACTGGAAATGAAAAGACATCTGGGACCAATTAATTCTCCCGGCTGTACAAGTTGGGGCTCTGCAATCAGGCCCATCTTAGCCACCCTCTGAATAGTGTGGATTCTGGACCTCTTGATGAGAAAAGACACCCTCATGGTAAACTACAAGTTCCTCTTCTCATTTTTAGTTCATTGCTGTCGGGGAGATCTCCTGGTGACTGCTGCCTTGGCCCTTGATCCTGCAACCCCCATCCGGGCTCCCTCCAGGGTGGCCTTTTAGCTGGGTATGATATCAGCACCGGTTCTATGGCTCCACTGGGACGGCTCTCCATCCAGGGGGAACCATATTCCCTAAGCTGTGGGCACCCTGGACACACCCCAAACCCCCCAGGCCTCACACTGGGCCATTAACAAGGGAGAATTAAAGGGAGGTGGGACGGACAAAAGAAGTCCACACACAGGTCCCTGAGGCAGCAGCAGGCAGCAGAGAATCAGACTCATGACTCACCTGTGACCTGTGTACCTCGGTTTGTCTTCAGCAGCAACCTGCCCAGCCCCCTGAAAACCACAAGCCCGCTAGAGGCTGAATGGCCGCACAGAATTCTGGATTCTGGAATGCTGAAACCAGGGGGGATGTTCAGATACGAAGCTTTAAAACCCAGTTGGCAGCTGCTGTGGTTTGTGCTAAAGGCACGGTCGTTCTTCAGGACTGGACACCCAGGGCTGCCACTGTTATTACATCTAGTTAGGAGCTTAAGATGCCAAGAGAAGGTGGGAAAAGGCCCGCCGGGTTCCCCACCACACTCTGGGCTTTCAGGCCTTCTTCAGCCATATTCCACATAGTTTCTGACTGGGAACGAGTGCAGGGGAGGCCTGCAAGACCTCTCAGCTAATGGCTGCAGAATGGTCCTATTAGCCAATGGGACCCAGCCGTTCATACACGGCCTGGTGTAGTTGCTCTATTCCTTTCCCGCTTTGGTTCTATTTACTTGTGGTCCCACTTCCAAGGCCAGACTATGGTGGGGAATCATCAACTCTCCAGCTTCTCCATATGAACCTTCAGGGAAAGGTAGAAGGAAGGAGACGAGCAAAGCCAAGCAGCACTCGCTGTCGCCAAAGAGGATGGAGGGTCGACCGTGGGGTCTTCCCCTTTGTGACCCAGAGTGACAACAGTTCAGTCACAACGAATGGGTGTGCTTAGCTTAGATAACGACAGACCCAGACGAGTTTGAGGGGAGTTAACAGACCTCCCAGCTATTCTTCTTACAAATGAGAAAAGCGTGAGCAAGACCAGGGAAGAAAACTGCCCAAGACCCCTCGAGTGGTCACTTCTGCTCACAAAGTCCAAGCTGCAGCCTTGGTGGCAGCTGGCTGTCAGCACGGCAGCAGAAACTCAGCCAGAGCGCCAGGCTCCGTATAAAGAGTCCCATGATGGCTGACACTCAATGCCCGGTGGCCCTGTCACCAAGGCCCAAGGCTGGCTGATAGCGCGCCTCCCCAATAGTTCAGCTGCAGCGACCCTCTCCTTATACTAACAGCATCCTGGGTTGGCTCCTCCGAATATTCACAGCTGTGAGTGTGTGTCGCAGCCGTAATGGAAACTCAGTTTGCCACCAGCCAGGGCAGATCGATTCCTCTACTGGTGTTGATATCCATGAATTAGACAAGTTCAAGGGCAAAGTGGGGTCAGAGACAGCTAGTCTCCCACAGGCACATCCAGACAATGGTGTAAGCGGACCTTGAGGGCTTAGGACGTCTGCATCCAGGTTCTGATATAGTTTGTGTGCCTTCATTGGTGTCTCACTTAAAACTATGATATTCTTAATAATTCAGGAGGTTACTAAAGGAATGAATTGTGTTTTATTGCTTTTAATTGGAGGGCTATGAAAAAGAAAGTTTTTCAGTAAGAGAGACAAAACCAGGGGAAGTGAGTTCGCTAGTAACTTTTGGCCAGGCATATACTTACTTGAGCATCGCAGTTTAAGGTTATTTAAGATAACCTTCTTCCAGGGCAGAAATTGGAATTTCAGCACTTCAGTTACATTTTCCCCACAGAATCTCTTCTACTTTTTGTTTTGGGAGTCTATCTCCCGTGCAAAGAGGGCCTCTGGTTGTAACAGAGAACCCATTTTCCTTGGTAGCTTGAAATGTATTATTTGAATTTTCCTTAATGGTTTTCCAACATGCTTTACCATTGGTAAGACTTGATCTTATGATTTAAAATTCTTTCAATTCAGTTCCTTACGTGAGTGCTCCATTAAATTTTATGAGTATTAGCTCTAGTTTTCAAGTCAATAGTGAACTGTCATAAGACCCGATGCTATGGGGCAGTGGAGAGGGACACAGGAAGAGTTCTGGGCAAGGGATATCACAGAAGGTGCTGTGACACCAGTCCTTACTGCTCATCAGGCTACATGTAGCTCTGCTTCCAGTCTGCGGCTGTATTATAGATTGCTCACCTGTTCTTGGCTTTGAACTTATAACCAGTAACCACAGCTGATCAGCCTCACCCGTCTTTCTTCCCCTCTCTCATCCCAAATCTTTCATGATAACCCGATATTCAGATAATGAGCTTTTCCTCATCAGGGCTCCTTAAAGGGGTCATTTATGGCAGGAGATCTTGTCGGGACCTGACTCAGAGAGGACACTTATGGGATTGGGTCCTGGGTGTGAAGTCCCTTCCACGTGAAGGGTGTCAGCGTCCTCTCACAATGTTCCTCCACAAGCATCCCTGTGTGAATGAGCTGGATGAAGGGATGCCTGGAAGACATCTTTATGTGTGGTGCTGAGAAATGACATGCAATGGGAGATTATTTTAGGATGTAAAAGGAAGTATTAAAACCAAAAGCACATGTCAAAACCAATTTCATAACTAATGGCTTATCTGGGGTACAAGGAACTTGCCTCTGAAACATGCTCTTATCTGGGAAACTGCAGTGATCCCCACAATAGGTTGTATGTGGAAAATGAGCTGAGTAGGTCAGTAAGTTAACAAGAATTTTTTTCCACTGGTTTCCAGAGCATAATGAAGACTGTGTTCATCTGGATTGGTTTAAAATAAAACTCAGTAAAGTTGTTTTGTTGTTTTGTTTTTTTTAAGAACAGATGGAAAGAGGGACACAAAGGCAAACAGAATGCAAACAACAGCAAAATTTCAAACAGTCGTGGGCAAAGAAATGGAAAATAAATATAAGTCTAGGAAATAGCTATGACTTCAGTCCTAGAAAGATGTTTTCCAATCTATACGGACACTTTGAAGATGAAGAATCTCTGTTGCCCTGTCTTCAGCCAACATATCAGGCTGTGGGTCTGTCAGAGACCAAGAGCGTGGGGCCTCAGGGTGACAGGCGGGGACCAGCAGACCAGAGTTGGACTGCCAGGTGCTTTCGAAGAGTTAGATAAAAAAAATGGAGCTGGGAGTAATGAGAAAGAGTTTTCAAGCAAATGGAGAGAAATAACCTTACAACCAAAACCAGTATGAAACACACTTTTTTTTTCATTACTAAGATGGGGAATTTTTAAAAAGAATGAAAGAAAGCCAATGTTAACAGGAGTCAAATGCCCACATAATTGAATAGATGATCAAACACCAGAGCAAAATTCTCATTTCTGAGACATTGGGATTGATCCGCCCAGACAGTACCATCTGCACATATCGCATCAATCAGGCTGTCCTCCTCACCAATCTTGCAAAGAAAACAAATAATCTAAAGCTCTGTTAGGCTACTAACCACTCTGAGGATGCTCGGCCAGGAGCCGGGCGCCCAGGAGTGTCAGCCTGGGGGCTCGGTACTGCCCAATGGGGCCACGGCGTCTCTGACAAGGAACAGAGGGAAGGGTGAAAGAGAAAATAAAAGGAGAAGAAAAAGGATGAAAGGGGGGAAGAGGAATAAAGGAAGGAGTGGAAAAGGAGAGGCAGAAAACAGGTAAAAATAGGAAAACAGAGGAGGCAGAATAGTAGGACCTGCAGAGATATGAGTCCAGTGTTTGGGGCCAGGTGTCCCCTCTGCTCCCCACCTCCCCCCCCCAATCCCAGCCACATGACTCATTCCTCCAGAGATAAGTGACCTCTGATGTTTCTTTTCCCTGTGTCCCCAGCCTGCTGAGCAGGAGCTTTGAAGTTCACTGAGCACCACAACACTGATTGCAAAACAAACGGAATACTGGCCTGCAAATGGGAGGGGGCACGCTTTTCCTCTCCCTTCCCCTTAGTGGGGCTTCCAGAGTTCTGCTTGTGTTCTAGAGATGGCTGTAAGCAAAAGAACGATTCAAGCCTTTGTGCATTAAAAGGACCGTGTCCCTGTGTAAAGCCAAACATAGTGCTCTGTTTCCTAACCAGGGTTTCCAGCTCATCCCTTTACAATCATTTGCAAAGACTTAAATTTTTTTCCTAAACAAATAGATGTGTACGGGGAGATCTGTTTCCACATATCGACACAGCAGGAGATAAGAACTGCTGACTGATGGGAAACTCGGCACAACATCTGGGCTGCGGGCTGCGGGCTGTGTGCTGAGCCGCGTCCTTTCTCAGGACTTCACAGTAAATCCCTCCCGTCCCACACCCTCAGGAGGGGTGACCAGCAGCCTAATTAAAAGCATCTATACACCTGACGGGGACTCTCCGATGGCTGCAACAGGCGCTCCGGCTTCTCCTGGGTACCCTGCTAGTCCCTTTGTTATTATATTTTCTTAAACACAGTTCCAACCAGCTCTTAACCGCCTCTGGCGTGTAGCCACAGGGAGCCTTACACAAAGCAGCCCAGCTCTTCTGGGCTGCCTGTTCTCATCTGAAGCAAATCAGGTATATCAGTCAAATATTAACAGTTACTTTCTTTCAATCTGTCTCATTTCCAATCACACGGAATGGCAGTGTGTTAGCCAACCACACACGTGGATAAGTAACGAAAGATAAAGAAGTAGATTTAAATAAAATGTTCCTCATTATTGTGCTTAGTTCTATGTACTGCTAAGTCAGCCACCTGAAGCATGACATGCACACCCCACAATGTACCACAGTGCCAGAAATTTGAAGGTAGGCCTTAGAGATGGGTCACATTATCAAAGAGAGTGATTGGGCTGACTTAGCTGTTATTTTTATTCTGGATTTTGTAGGATTACAGATTGGTTGATCCCTGTTGATAAGTGAAGTCTTAGAAAGACCATGTTCCCTCTGAAGTTCATCCCAGGAAGTTGCGCCCTCCTTGGACACAGAGGACACGAAGGCGGTAAGCTTTGCCAGGGCGCCCTCTTGTGGCCAAAGGACCACAATGATGCCATTCCCTAATCCCTTCCCTGTCTTAGTAGCCCTCTTCTTATTTTAATTACCGATTAATTACACCCTTTCATCACAGTTAGAGAAAGAATCCATACAAAGCACAATGGCTAGCAAGTTGAAGGCATGCTCTTTGGTTTTTCCTTCTTACAGTGACATTATTTCTTTTTAATGCTCTTTCAGTTTAGTAGTAGCTACAATTCGGGCTCTGGAGTCAGAGTCACTGGGTTCAAGTCCCAGTTCTCTGGCTGGCAGGCTGTCTTCGGGCCAGTTACTAACTCCTGTGTGCCCAGCACCTATCTCCTAAGTGACCATAACAGGAAATGCAAAGGACTTTGAAAATGCCTGGAACTTTGAGGCAAATGTTAGCTGTTGGTCATTATTGTTCTTGTTGACATTATTTTTTAAGTAAATCAGAGAATTGTTACATCTGTGCTTGACATGACCTCGGAGATCATTAAGTCCAAACTCCTTATATTCCAGGTGCAAACCCTCCAGTCTGAAGGAGCCCTGTGGCCTGCCTGCAGTCCCCCAGCCATTCGATGGCAGAGCTAAGATGAGATTTCAGTTCTCCTGCCTCAACAATATCCAGGTCCTCTGCCTCCCAGTCGAATGTCCCTTAGGAAGTGCTCCTTTGGCTCTGAGGGGCAGGGTGTGGCCTGCTGGGCCAGGGCCACTGGGGGCATGCGGGACACCAAAGAGTCAGTACCAAGCCTCACTCAAATACCAGTCGGACGGCTGGGTAACCCCTGTCCACTTTTATTAGGATGGTGTCAGGATGATGAAATCTATGTTCCAAGCCTGGGAGAACAGGACGATGTGGAGTACAGTCTACCTAGAAGCCTGCCACACGTCAGGAAGCCTAAAATGACCACACACAAAAAAATTAAAATCTAACACATGTAAATCTGTTTCCAGAATACTATTATAGATTCCTGCCCCTCCACGTCTTCTGAGATAGCACCCACCTCCAGTAACCAAAGTTCCACAGGGCCTTGTACGCATGTGGGTGAAGAGGCACGCTGGCTATGGAACTGACTTCTCTAATGAAAGAGTCTGTTCATTTTGTTTTTAAAGAAGATACTGTGTCACAAAACCGCAAACGTTTCCATTTATATGGGGTATCTAGAATAGAAAAATCTATAGAGACAGAAAGTAAAATGTAGGTTACCAGAGGCTAGGGATGGGGGCATGGAGGGTTATTGTTTAATGGGTACGACCGATATTGCCAAGGAAATATATGCCCATCTGCAGATTGGTTAGTTCTTACACTTTTGAATCTCAACCTGATGTTTATGTTATTGAGCTAAAGATTATTTTGTCTTGGATTAAGACTCATAACACAACAAGGGCTTAAGGAGGCAACATAATCTCCTCTCTTGGGCAACCTCTGGGATTCCTTTAACCCCCTTTTGATTCCCAGCAGCACCCAATGCTGACGTATAAACAAACAGGTGTAAACACAGTTACTGATTGATGTATCTGGTGGTCTCAGGCAAACATGAAGAGTGGCCATTAAGGAATGGTCCTAGAAAACTCTTCCAAAACAGACAAAGACATGTGGACTTCAAATATGAAATGTCAGCGTGTGACAATGACCAGATTCCCCACATCAGTAGGTTTGTATGAAAAGAGCTCTAGACTAGAGATGGGAAGACCAGGTCCTTGTCACAGTTTACCCACTCCGCAGCTGTAGGACTTTGGCAAGTAGCGTGACTCCTCTGGGCCTCAGCTTACTCCTCCATATAATGGACTCACTAGGTGACCTCTGAGGATCTGTCATCATTCTGTGATCTGGGCGGAAAGCTGGATTGAGTCTACCACACCCATGATGTAAGGTACCAATCCAGAGCTACGTAGTCAGAAAACTCCCAGAAAAGATTCAATTGTACTAAGGTTACAATGTGATGCACTAAATTTTTCAAAAGTCTACCATCTCTTTGTAGAATAACCTGCAAATGCAGAATGAAAGGCTGAACATAGGACTTCACATATAAAAAAAAAAAGTTGTAGGAATAATGTACAAGATTTTTGTTTAAGATATTCTTCCTACCACTCACCTCTTCTTTTTAAACACTCATGCATGCAACCCAGTACCAAAAAATGGTGTCGCATCTCCTCAGGTTTTCTGATGACATTAACAATATGTAGAAAAGAGAGGCAACTCATGTAAATCACGTAAATGGAAGGCCAAGACTTTCTTGAAATCCAGACTAGACATACGAATGCCTAATATGAGGGGGAGAAAAATGAAAACTTCTAATATTCCTTCCTGCTTCCCTCTGAAAATTTTCCCTCAGAAATGAGATTAATGAAAAACTATTAGTATTATTTTTATAAGTATGATGACTTTTTTAATGTTTTCTATTGTTAATTTTGTATAGTAAAAGCTATGTCTAAGCTTAGATATATTCATCATATATTGCTAGCTGGCTATATGCTGCAAAAGGGTGTATAAAAAAAAAACATTTAAAAATGTCTACAGTGTCAGCCACTGCAACCCTTCTGTGTGGACAGGCATTCAGACACAATTCCCCCATGTAACAGCACGGGGCATTTTCCTTTTCAGGGGTGTGATGATTTTGCCAAGAAAAGGAAGGCTTAAATACTAAATACCCTTTGATTCTGAAATTCCTCTCATGGACTCCTGATCTAGGGCGGTCCCTTCCCTTCCCATCATGCCTCGGGGCTGGAAGAGACTAGACACTGGCAGCAGCAGCCTTCTATTCCTACGCAGAGCAGAAACAAGGGAGTCATTACCCTACTTTCTGAAAGCGTGCAGGACAAAGAAACAATGAACTAGTCTAAAGAGTCTGGTGTTGGAAAGAAGCTGTGCTCTGTCTCTTGACAGGTTTATGAGTTTAATCTACACAAAAGGTCTAAAAAAAACCATATTGCCTTATTAAACATAATGGTTCAAATTTATCTGAATTTGACGTGAAATCATACTTTCATTAAAAGAATGTTTTCTAAAACTGTGTCAGTCATAACTGAATTCTTATTAGTCCAATATTTTTGTGGCAATGAGGCTGCAAGCCCAGAGGGGACATCATTATGAACTTTGTACCTGTGCTATGTAGTGCTTCTTTACCAGCTAATGAAGACATGTTTGTCACATATTGTCGCTCATCAAATGGGGTGACCAACTTCATCCTATGAAAACCATCTAAGTCTCTTGGAGTCAGTTCAAATACTTGCTGTGTCACTTGTTTGCTATGTGAATGGAGGCAGGGTTAGCCTACATAAGCCTCAGCTTCAGCAAACGAATGTTGACTGAAACATTTGTCTACCTTCAAGCCAAGAAGCCAACAAAATATTTATAAAGCAATCTTGACAGTGCCTGGCACACAAGAGGTCTCCAGTAAATGGTAGTGGCCGCCATCATTGTTCCACATTGCAAGTCATCTTGAGATGATCACATTCATGATATGAAAATATTGCCAAAGTCAATGTTTTTCCAAATGCCACAAGGCTGTCCAAACGTATCCTCAGTCACTTGAAGCGGCTCAGAAACACTTCTTAAATCCTCAAAAGAAAAGGAGAATCAAGAAGTTTTGGTCTGCTTCTACAGTAACTACAGGTTCCCTGAACACTGCCCTTAAGGACTAAAATATCATAAAGCAAATATACCGAAACACTGCGTTTGAAGACAAAAACGATGCCCAACGATCAGAGGAAAAAAATCATCAAGGTTTTTTTCTAAGCAGGTTATTATTCTTGAAGGATATTCTCAAATAACTAAAAATGAATAATCTACTAAAAAAATGGAAAACTAAATAGTCATGTCTTCAGTACACCTCTGTGGAGTTCACATATGACACCACTCACGGAATCCCCACAAAGGGAAGCGGCTGTTATGAGTGACAGGAGCACCGAGAATGCTGAGCTCAAAGGCAGGGTTCCATCATCTCTGCTCCACTGAGAGCTGTCAGGGCTGTTTCCAGCCCTTTAGGTCTCTGAGTCTCAGATTTCTCACATACACAACTACTTACACTAACGGGCTATTTTGCAAATCAGAAATGAAATCACTGTTATAATAAAGCTTTTTATAACTTTTAAAGTATTATAATTGTTGTCAGTTAATGGCATTTTGCAGCCAGCTCATACCACCTGGTGAGAGAGCCAACTGACAAATTTTCAAAAATTTTTAAGCTACTTGTTAAAGTACTGAAATCAGCCATGATGGGAGCGTTTACAAAACGGAAATGGGCAGACATTGCAAATCAGTGCTTTTTTGTTTTTCTGGGCAGCTGATTATTAAACATTTACCAGCACACCACTGGTTCTAGTCAATGTTGTAAATATATATGAAGTTTCCTAGGCCAACTGATGAGTGAACAAAAGTTCAGGGGAAAAGAATCTATTGTGAGGTGATATATCTCATTCAGATTCTTAAAGAAGCATTGTATTCACAGAGAATGGACACAGTGCGGCACATAATTAGACACATTAAATCAAAAGACGACAGAAGAATATTCACTTTGTAAACAAAGCAAGTAGTACGAGAGCATGACAATGGAAAAATGACACACGTTACTGTCATCTTTTGCACGTCCTGCAGTCTGAACTTGATTCTGAGTGACATCATCAAGCTGCATCATCATTAAAGACCCACCAAAATGTAAAACAGTTGAAAGATAGGAAAATGTGACACAAGATATAGCGGCTATTGTTGTGAAACCAGAAAAAAAAATAAATCCAAAGAAGTAAGTAATAATTAGGCTCTGAGAAAAATTCAGTAGCTATGTCCTTTCTGAGAAAGAAGCTTCCAAAACAACAACTTGTCTAAAACATTGACAGGAGAGTCGTTTACAGAACCCCCAAAATGTGAGAAAGTCTGCTTGAAGGAAACCTCATCCTGGACCCTGGGCCCTGGTTACACAGATGGCCGGTCTCCCCCTGAAGGATTCCTACTCACATGGGGCCCCCACCAGAGCCCGGATGAAACCCCTGTTGCTGATGTTCTGTTTAGGACGTGCAAGTGCCGACTTTATAGGAACAGAAGAAAATAAAGGTGAAGACGTTTTTAAGATACAGAAAGCAAGAAAAGGACTGATTTAACTAATATCATTTGAAGGCAAAAATGCCCTTAAAAAATGTTAATGAGATACAGACCATTCTCAGATGCTTAATCCAAGAATGCTATCGGGAATTCTGCCAGAGTCACCCAGCATCCTAGGGACTACCGGGCACGGGAGCCAGGCTTTGAGACCACTGTTCTCCACTGGGCACAGGGGACACGGTCTACGGCACGTGGCAGGAAACTGATGAGAAAGATGCCCCAATTCAAGGAATGAGCTGGGAAGAGATGTAGGGCAGAGACATGAGTCTCACTCAAGCCACATCTCAGTTTTTGTAAGTACAAACAAAGATGAAAATGAGGAATATAAAATTCCCGGCGGTGATAACTCTGAGATAGAAATGACTACACTGTCGTCAGTGGGTGAAGACATTATGACTTGGAGCAAGGACAGAAAGAAAATAGCCCTTTTTTTCCTTAATTTTTTTTTCTGAGAATGTATACTTTTCATATCTGCTTGATTATGAGGAGGTTCCAAAGATGCTCCTACCTCTCTGTCACACACACACACACACACACACACACACACACACACACACACACAGAAAACAGTACCAAAAAAATTCCTTTTCTGATATATTATTATGTTGAATATCATGTGTCTTTGGCTTAGAGTACTATTAGTTTTTCATAAACTAGAAAACCAATCAGATGCCAGATTCCTTAAAGTTTTAGAAACATTACAGGTTAGGTTGTAATAAAACCCTAAACTATTTTAAGTTAAGTTAGTCTGTAAACATGAAGTAGTCTGGAAGTAAGACACTGCTATCTCAGTTAATGTAAGCACTTACACTTTTGGGGTCTTTAACGATCTTTCCTGTCATTGTCTTTGACAATTTCTTAAAGACACCACTACATTTCACCCATGATTTCAAATTTCTGTGGTGCAGACATACAGCATCTACCCAAACCCAGGGAAGTCACCAACCTTAGCTTCCTTCATCAGCAAGGCTTAAAGGCTACGACAGCAGGCAGCCATCTTGCCATGCGATCCCATGTGTGCTCTGACTGACGTGCTACTTACTGTTGAGGCAACAGGTGGAAAGGAGAAAGGATCCCCAGGGAGCTTGGCTCGTGCCTATCCAGATCTCAGTCTTTGACTAAGTCCATTGGTGGGAGAGCCCTGGTTTCCTGACTCTCTGGTACTCAGGGCGCTCCACCATCTGATGGCGCTTCTTGTTTTCTTTGGAAGGAAAAAGTAACTCAAGCAGAATACAAAAGAGAGTTACATAGAAATCAGTTTTCAGAATAAGTCACAAGAGATTTTGATGCAACAGCAAAACTTTTGAAGTCAGCATAAAATGGAGATAAGCAGAAAAGAAATACAGCAGGGGAAAAAGACTCAGATAATTGATGGAGAAGCAAGTGAAAATATCAGGTAGACTTGGGGGATGGTGCAAAAATCTTGGAGGAAAAAAACTGTACAGGAAACAGAAGATTGAAACCAGGTGAATCATCAGGAGAATGCTGATTTCCAAAATGTCTCAGGTAAAGGAAGATGCATCTTCCATCAATGAGGCCGTGAGCTCAGGCACTATTCCCCAGGCAGCTTCATCGAGAGTTATAGAATGTGTTTTAAAATAGGAGGTATCTTCTGGGTTTTGAAGGCTCTTCCTGAAAACCACTGACTAGTCATTGATACTGACTAGTATCAACATCAAGGTCTTATGTCCCGCCTCTGTTGCTGACATTTCTGCTTTCCCCAGAAGGCCACCATAAGAACATCCCAAGGAACCAAGCAGGAGGTACTAAAATACCAACATGGCAGAAGCGTGAGAGGAAGGTAACACCCACTGTTCTCCCCAGGGAAGCCGGACACCAGGAGCCAAGCTGGAGTGTACAACATCTTCTAGAAAATAAACAGAAAATGAGAAACTACAGGAACCGACCAAAAATTATAACCTTCAGTCAAACAACAACAAAGCCATCTAAGATGGTGAGTGAGCGGAACAGTGCGTGAGAAGGCAGGGAGGCAGTGTGTGAACAGACGAGAATGAAGGCAGGACCGTCAGGGAACCAGAGGCGAGCACGGCACACGACTTGTGTTCAAAACGGTACTTCGCCCTCCTCCCGAGATTTTCTCTTCAAAACGAGTGCAAAGGAAACGAACGGGTTTTATCCATCTAAAGTCCGGCAGTCAGCTATAAATGAATTATCCACTGACTAAACACTGGGGTCACTGGGAGAGCGCTAGGAAAACGCGGAGTCCCAGGAGCCCTTTGGACTAAGGCCATCAGGAAAGCCAGTGAGGCTCTACTTTACAGGGCAAGAATTACTGATTGAGTTCATAAAATCTATTTTATTTTACTTTTTTGTTGAAACCACTGAATTGACGCAAGGGGTTGGTGTTTCGAAATTCTGCAGGCTGGGTCTCATGTAGCCTTGAGCATAGGAGGCCCCTGGGATGGTCCCCCTGGGTGGGTGTGACCTGGGCAGATGGCTGAGCCAGGCGGTCTCCTCTGTGTTCAGCTGCCACAGGGTGAGTGTGACTTCACAGTGGGGCAGCAGGGACCAGGCACTCAGGTGTGTCCTCATACACTTTTGAGAGCTGGCATGGAAAATGCCACCAGGACCACGGCATTCCTGAATGTGTCAGGTGACCTCCTGGGCTGTTGTGGCACTCGCTGTCAGTGTGGCACACCTGATTCCGGCTGTACCTGGGCTGGGCCGATTCCAGAAGGGGGTGAACAGGCCCCCAGACTTCAAGATGCTCCCTAACAATTCTAGGTTACTGTTCGCCCATGTCAGTCATGAATTCACGGCATCATAAAAATGACCGCCAAGATCCCTGCAGCATACCCAGTAGAAACCCTTACTTTCGCAGTGAGGACGCTGAGGCCCAGGGTGTTAAATGAGAGAACCAGGACAAAACCCATGTCATGAGTCCCTGGCTGGCGGCCTCTGCACATATCAAGGGACTTGACACCTGGTGTTCCCCTTTCCCAGAAATGGATTCAATGACAATAATCCAGGTAACCAAAGATAACATTTTTAAATCAATTAAGTAGATCAGTTTTCCCACACGAGACAGGCTTTGAGTCCAGCACGACGGTTTCATTTGTTCAACAAATGACTGAAAACTGTGAAACAGTAAGAGTACATATTCATTTCTGAGGCAGATTTGTGCTTGAAAAGCTGAGTGACGCTGGAGTTTCCAGGTGATGAACGGAACTCCGAGAAGACGACGTATGACCGGGAACACCCTGTGTTTGGCTCCCCCCGGAGCACACCTGGGCACCTTTTCTGCAGCAGCTCACATAGGGTTGAGCAACCTCCCGGCTGCGTCTACATGAGCACCCCCAGCCTCTGTGGCTGGTGATCAACCAGAGGTCTCGCCCTGAGCACAGGAACTAACCTGGAGCTGGAACGCGGGAGCATCTGTGCACGGGAAGTAACCGGGCTTGCAGGAGCTAGAAGAGCACAGAAGTAAGCTCCTGCTTAAATAATTCAGACAGACTTCCACAAAGTGGTTGGAGCAACTTTGCCTTTGAAGCAGCTTTTGCATCATCTGCCGCATTTGAATCTGTAACCCCGAGAAACAGAGGGGGATGCAGAGCAGAGAAAGGGGATGTTGACCTGCCACCATCTTCCTCCCTCTTCACTGCATAGTGTCCGCCCTGCCCTGTGGCACCCCATATGGCACAGGACTCATTACATTTCAGTCCACTGAGACACATAAACATGCAATCCAGTTAAGACCCCATAAAGGTCACCATCCAAACCGGGTAACCCACGTCCCACCCAACAGTTCCAGCAGCTGATGAACTATTTAGGCTCACAGGCTTGATGAGCATTACTAGGAATTATATTCTCCAAGCCTCCAACATGCAGCCACACCAAAAACAAAGCTGAAAGTACAATAGCCAGACAATTGTGAGAGTTGCAGCCAAGTTTCACAACACTCCCCTTCTCAGGGCAATTTTGGGATTTGAATTTAAACAGCAGGGTGGCTGTTTGATTTGGATATTATACCAATCTAATGGTTGACTTAGCACTGAGGCTCTTTCCCAGAATATTCATGCGAACACGTCCAGTGAAGAAAGCTGTACCCAAGGTTTTTCAGACTTTGAACAAAGTTCCAAATTGGAGGCTTACTCTTGAGGACTAAAATGGATCAACTGAAAAAAAATTAACAAATAAGGAAAAGGGGCACTTCCCTTTGGATACAATCATCTACAAAATAATCTTGTGGTTAGCAAAATAAATCACACTTAGGAAACAGAGGGCACCCAGAGTTTGGATTTAAGGACATGTGTGTAAGGATATGAGGATCTCAGGCAACCCCAGCCCTGCCCTCCAACATGCGTGGCCTCAGCTTTACACTGTGACTACAGAGGGGTGCTGCTTCATGAAGAGAGAGTAAAAGGAGATGTGAATTTCAAGTTTTGGAGGTAATATTATTTGTTTTAAGTTTAATCACTTGTATCAAATGGAGAACATTTGTCACTACGGGTGAAGTGACTGGCGCTCATTTACACAAAGGTGTTATTTAAATATAAGGCCTGGTATTGTGACATTTTGCAGGGCAGCGGCTGCACTCTGGCCCCAGGTCAAGTCCAGAGCTCGACCTTAGCCCACACTCCACCCACCGGCTCTGTGGCCAGGACCCCGACCCCCGACTCCCCCATCTTTAAGACAAGAAGCTTGTGCCCATTCCCTCTGTCCCCCCAGTCCAGGTGCACTTCAGGGTTTGATTATGTTGTCTCTGGCAGACGTTTTGGAACCAGCCCTTTTTCCAAGGACAGTAGCCTTTTATTTAAGAAGTCTAAATATCGAGAAAGCACACTGAAGGCAAATGTCAGCACAGATGTCTGGTGCAGCGTCACACACCCCAAACAGCGCTACCGGTAAAAGCAGAAAAGAGTGGAGTTAACTTAGTTCTGTTTAAAAATCACATGCAGAGCGCGTTCTCCATCGAACTGTCATCTAATCTTTGAGAGCTGCTGTAGGGTCAAACATTGGGCCCAAATCCAACACCACCTGCCATAATCCCTTGTGATTTAAGATGGGATTTGCACAGCAAAGAAATTTAAACTTAGTTACAATTCTATTTCCCTTCCACATTAAAAAAAAAAAAAAGTCCCCGTCCTACTCGTCGTCATTGAGAGTCTGGCAAACACACTCTCTACAGCTCCACTGCTGACTTCATCCCACGTGGGGCACAGAACTGGCCCTGGCTCCATGACTATCAGTCTGATGAGCTACTGTCAGGTTAGGCAGAGAGGAGAGCAAAAGTGGAAAACAAATCGTACAGCATAAACTCGGAAGTCTGAGGGGTTAGAGGAAGTAGCCACTCCTGCGAACATGGCCCCAGCTTAAACACGATCGGAGTGCGTCATTTCCCCAAAGGTGGGTCTGAATGCTTGACAAAATATTAGAAAAATGACTAATGACACTGGCTGTCCTTTCTTGTTAGAGCTAATGTGTGTAAGGGCAGTGCACATAACGGCTGCACGTCCTCACACCCTTTGCATCCCTCTGCGAAGTTCTCCTCATTTACTGACAGAAAGGCGTGGAATCTATCAGCTTTTCAAGGACCTCCTACTCCAAAACCTAAGATAAATAAAGCTCAGAAATACAGAACCAGAATAGCTAAATAAATGATCAATCTCACATGTAACCTTCAGATATTGTGAAATGAGATAGCCCTCGTTTATTATAGAAGAAAGGTCAAATAATTTGAATTTTTTTTTGTCAGTCAAGCATTTGGAGGTTCTAGCATTTATTTGCTTTAAGATCTTGGGCAAATGATCAAAACTTTCTGAGCCTCAGTTTACACCACTATAGGTAGATTGGCAGCCATCGGCCCATCAGACTGCCACTGCTTCCTCACCAATAGCGACAGGAGGTCCTGGGTGGGCCACACCCCTCAGAGAGAGGGGGCTCCTGCTAGGCACCCTTTCACCTTTGCCCCCCCACCATGATCATTTCATCCTTCCTCCCAAACTGCCCTTAACCAGGCTTTCCCGAGCTTAACGCTTAGCTCCTCCCTCTTCACAATGTCCAGATTCGATATTCTCAGCCTTTTGTAAATGGGGCCGGAAGGCTGGGGGCCTCCACTGTCTTCACATGGCCAGCTGAAGGGCGGCATGCCGTGCCACTATCTGCAGGCCACCTGCTCCGCAGCTGTCCTGCTCCCTGTTCTCCCTCCTCCCGTGTCCTCCAGAGCCTACAAAGCAGACCTTTCAGGCAGGCAGGAGGGTGAAGATGGTCACGTTTGCCCACTTCAACACGTTGATGGCCTCCTGGTCTGGGTTTGGCTGTGAGGCATACTGCCCTGCACCGCCCGCTACTCAAGACCGACCGCGTGTCAGACCAGGTTTTGCTGCGTGTTTCTTCCCAGCTCTGTGAGCAGAAGCTCAGAAGGCAAGGCTAGTCATCGGTGTGTCCATTTCCTCAAGGGCATGCAGTTGAGGAAAAGAAGTGACTCACCCACTCAGGAGACGTGGGGACCTCAAGGCAGACAGCACCTTGTGTACTCGTGAATTTCTATGCACTTAAAGTCATCTCAGAAAAACACAGCTCCGAAATATACTCAGAGGCTTTTGTAAGGCAAAATGCCGGAGATAGGTAAGGATATTTATGGTAACGACCACTAAATGTATGCACTGAAATGCATGAGGGGCACTCAGAAGTCCTACCCAATTGAAGGCAGGGCCCCATGGGAAGTCAGGGAACAAGCAGACCTCACAGACATGTGCTCATGGGCAGCCTTGCTGTGCTTGCTGTGACCGCCACACACCACCAGTGCTGGTTTTTTCCCCGGAAGGGTGTCTGAGATGACTCAGGGACAGTGACAGCCTAAGGAAATCTACAATTGAAACAAGGAGCCATTTGTGGCTCCCGCTCCTACTGATGATGGACAGAAACTGAGCAAAAAAACAGGGCCTCAGATTTTCCCCAAAGGAAAGGATATCAGAACAATTCAAAATCAAAAATAAACCAAACAGGCTCCCTTTAGATACAAGTTCCCCTACTCTTACCAGATTTAAAATCCAATATATCACTCTTCATAAAAGACAGAGAAAGCTCTTTGCTTTTTTCTTTTTTTCTTTCCTTTTCAGTGCATTTTGTAATAGAGTGACAATGTACCTGTCAGTCACATTACGACAATATTTCTACTGTTGACGTTTCACCTGTCACTGTCCACACGGTTGTTTCAGAATATTCCCGGCCAGGGTCAGGTTCTATTTTGTGCACTGCATAATCTGGGAAGCTTTTCATCATCCCAAAGACATGAGAGAGAGAACGTATGGTCTACTAGAATTTTCAATAACTCAGGCCTGAACTTGACAGAGACACACATTGCACAGACAGGCAAGTCTTTCCAAAAGGAACAGGCTTACGTGATGGCAAACTTGGCATCCTTCCTGACTCCCGAAGGGCTGTCTGTCACAGGAGCACCCCTAATGCCTTTGTCAGTCCCCTGATATAGCCATCGGTGATACCAGTGGGGTCAGAATAAACCCAGGCGCAAGGAGGGCCCCCACTGCCTTAGAGCACCTGGCGGTAACCCCTGGGCTCCTCCCCGTCCCTGTGCCCTGCCGGGAGCACACAGCTGACTTACCAACCACCACGGCCCGCGCCAGGCTGGGCCTGGCCCTCCCATGAGCACTTACTCTTTCACGGAAGATACAGCAAATCAATATTAATCAAGATAGAGAACCTTTGAGCAGCCCAAGATTTGGTGACCTTTGAACACTGTAATGAGCGCTGGGGCAGGCCTTTCAGGTTATAGAGCCTGCCCCATACTTCCCAAACTCTGTTCAGTTCAAACCACACCAAAAAAATGATGATGGAGTGTCGTAGGGAATCAGATGGAAAATAAGACTCAGTCCTCACTCTCAAACAGCCTACAGACTGCAGGAGAAAACTGCACATGTGTCCATGAGAGTATGAAGATCACACCTGCAGAGATTAGTGGGCCATGGCGGGTAACGGTAAAATTAGATTAGGGATCAAAAGAGTATCTATCTGTAAGGGCTGGCTGAGTGGCTCAGTTGGTTAAGAGCTCGCTCAAAGGTTTGAGCTCTGAGCAACAGCGGTTCGAGTCCGGCCCAAGCTGAGCTGCCGCTGACCTGCCAACAGGTAGCAGGATGGCTCAGCTAAAACAAAAAAACAAAAAAAACAAACAAAAAAAAAGAGTATCTGCAAGCTCACAGTTAGCTACACACTTTGACTTCATACACGTGTGCATACATATGCACACACGTGCACACATACACACACATGCGCACACCCAGGGCAGCCTGGCGGGTGGCTCACTTGGGCGTCTTCAGCATGTTGTTGAGCCTCTCTGAGCATCAGTCTCCTCTTCTGTAAATGGGGACAGTGACCCCAGCAGACGGAGATGTGATATGCACTATGGACCTGTGAACAGAGCATGCTCAACAATGTTAATTGTTGATATTATTTAACAATACCTGATGTTAATGTGATTAATATCTGATTTTAATAAAATATTTTAAATAGTGTTTAATGATAATATCCTAATAATATCTGCTGATATCTAGACCTAGGTTCCACAGAAGAGGTCACTGAAGGTCACGAGAGGTTAAGTCACCCATCAAAAGCTGCATGTGTCATTTTCGGACAAACTAGGCTATGAACCGCAGGCCTCTAGACAGCCAGCCAGCCCACAGGATTGTCTCTGACCCTGCAGGGGGACCACCTAGCACACACACCGAGCCCTGCTATGCAATGAGCCACCAGGACCAGCAGCAGCGTTGCCCTGGGAAGCTGCTGGAAATGCAGACTCCTGAGTCAGCATGGCCCCCGGGTACCTTCAAAGGACTGTCAGCTCTTGTCGTTTACATATTCGCTCATTTGTTCATGTGTCCTTACAGGAAGCCTGCTCTGTGAAGAGAGTGCAGGATCTGAAAACGTGTTCCCTCCACCACAGAAAGCTGTCGAGTGGCTGTGGGTCAATGCTGCCCGCAGTGACCCAAGACACCAGGTGCAGCCTGAAGGGACAGAGTTCGAGAAATGGGGCATCTGTACACGGCTCCAAGTCACACCTGTGTACAAATGTTATCTGCTGGTTAAAATAATGACAGTGACAGAAAGGCCCATCGCCTGAGTCCAGCCAGCCCCAGTGCTATCTCCCCGCGGGGCTGGGACCCTGGGCAAGCTGCCTTCCCAGACGGATCCCATCCGACAAAACAGCCTTGGACTTCAGGAACTTGCAGATCCTGCCAGCTGGTAGATTTTTCCTAACTCATCTGACTTTATTCACTCAGCAAATATCTGAGAAATACTATGTGCTGGGACAGCTTCTGTGCTTGGGACACACTGGTGATGAGGAAAACAAGGCCCTGTATGCCAGCGGTGGTAAGTGCTCTGCCAAGAGCTGAAACAAGCCAGGAGACCCCGTGTCGCCGGGATACTCCAGTGAGATGCTCAGGGAGGCCTTGGGGCAGGATTTAACCTGAGACACAAATGACAAAAAGACGGACTGTAAAACTGAGGGGGACCATCTCAGGGTGAGGGACAAGCCCTGAGGGTGCAGACAAACCTGGGGCACCCAGGCACGTGAGGTGCAAAGAAGGTTCCCAGCTTGTGGAGACAGAGGATGGAGACATGTGAGGTGCAGTCTAACGGGGGGAGGGCCCGGCCATAGGGGCCAACTAAGGATCTGGGTTAATTCCTGTGGGTGACGGGAAGCCCCAGAGAGTGTTGGATAATTACCTGATTTTAAATTCTCATACTATCAAGTGTAGCATTAAGTAGCTTGTTATGGCCTTAATTGTGTAACCCTAAAATTCATATGTTGACATCCTGACCTCTGGGACCTCAGAACATGGCTGTATTGGAAGACAGGTCTTTGGAGAGGTCATTAAAGTTAAGTGAGGTCACTGGAGTGGGCCCAGATCCTGGTAACACCAAGGGGCTCTGATAGGCCCTGCTCAGGTCACATCTCCAATGTGTGCACCAATCCTGCAGCCAGTGAGTGTTTACGGTCCCCCATGCTGGGCCACGTGCCAAGGGGCAGCACAGGGTTGATCATCAGGGTCAAGTTCACTGTGACTGCAGGAGATGGGGACCCAAGGAACCAAAACAACCTGTGCTCCCACAGCCCCTGGGCTGTCCTGCTCCTGCCTGTCCTCCGTCTTCTCTGACCATCATCCCTCATGCTGCTTTGTGGCTCCCTTTCCTCACCCTATCCCCTCCATGTTAGTGACTTTAGACTCCTCCCTTACGCCTTCTTTTCTCTGCACTTGCTTTTCCTATGCACTGTCATCTCTCCCCATTGCTGTAATTATCACCCACATGCTGATAACAGCCCAGAACCACATGTCAGCCCAGCAATCCTTGCTCAGCTCCTCAACCAGCTGTCTGTCCCTGAATATCACACAAGAACGACAAACTCAACTGGCTAGAGGAAATGTACACTCTCTTCCAACCTGTTGTTCTTATGAACACTGCCCCACCCCGTGCCCAGTGAGCCAGGCCAGGAACTCAGTCTGAAGGATGCTGACTGGGCTTTTCCAGTTATGGGCGATGATGAGTGATGCTGCTATAAACATTTGTTACACGTTTTTGTGTGAACACAACTATTTATTTCCATAGGTTATATCTAGAAATGGAACTGCTGAGTCACATGGCAAGTGCAAAGTTTACCTTTATAAGAAATTGCCCAACTGTCTTCAGGGATGGCTTAGCCATTCTCCATCCTACCAGCAACGGTGGGAAATCTAGTTGTCTTCATTC
>NW_017731804.1:1096406-1115728 GCF_001890085.2 Hipposideros armiger | reverse complement strand
GTCTGCCTCCCCCACCCCCACCCCCAGTGATTCTCAAGGCCAGCAATCCAACCTTTTCGTCCTTCTGTCCCCCAGTGCCTGACCCCTGGGAGGTAGGTGCTCAGCACCCACTGGAGGTGACGAGTGCCCGCCAAGCCTCCTGAATGAGAGACCAGGCAGGTCCTGCAAGAACTACTGCTGCACGGGAACTTTAGTGCACACTGGTAGTCTTTCGAGATACATCCATATAAGCGCATTCTACACTGAGGAACAACTCATCATCTAGAAAGGACGTTACACAAACGTACAATCACTCTTATGACAGGCCCACTTGTCCACCCCTGTCAGCATCAAACAGAGCTTGGGGTCTAATACAAGATGACAACAGAGACACTCACCAATGTGACAGCCTTAGGCCAAAGGGGAAAAGCGTGGAAGAAAGAAGCCCCGTTCACATTCAGGCTACAGCCGCTCTCTGTCCTGTTTCCATAAGCTCGGTGGGCTTTTTTCTCTCCATTTGTATAGCAGGACTGTTAAAATGTTTTACTCCTCTCTTTCTATGCCCCACAATTAAGAAAGGCTATTTTTAATTGTAAAAATAACGAAAATCAATTCATTAGCCCAGAAAACACCTGAGGGACAAGGACTAATTCTTTCCTCTGGCATAGCTGACCCTCAAGATGGTGATGGGATGGGGACGCAGCTACCAGCGCTCAGCTCACACCCAACAAGGGCCTGGGAGGGGCAGCTCTCGTGGTGTCTGCATTCCACGAACATATGTTAAATTAAAGATACTTTCTTAAGTCAAAGCATTTAATAGCATCCAACGGCAACAATCAGATGTTTCATGGGCCACAGGACCTTCTCCAGTATTCTCCCAAGTCAGGAACTCAAGAACTATGGAGACCACATGAGTGCCCTGATGAATCCGAGACTGTCTTATCTCTTTTCTATTGACTAGTAAATGTGTGTAAATTCGAAAGGCTTGAATACAGAAGTTTTAGCCTCACACAATTCAAAGCAAACAGTTTGGGGAACAAAAAAACAAAAACCAGGAAGAAAATGAAGGGGTATTCATACATAGAAATATATTAAGATTTCAACTCTGGCAACGTGATTTGCTTTTCCAAGCCCGACTAAGGGCCATTTTCCTCCGCATCAGCCCCGTGGCCCCTCCTCCAATGGCGCGCTTCAGGTTCCCAAGAATAACCTGCTGGCTCTAATGCAGATTTATCCCCCATAAGCACCCGTAAGAAGCCACATTACCCATCCTCACGGCCAACTCCTCACCTTCTCCGCATCCTTTCACCAAAGTCCATATATGGAGAATTAAATACAATTCTGTTCCCATACTTTAATGCACATTGTAAACTTTTCTTAAGTATGGCAGAAACAAGATCATAAACAAACCAATGTCTTGATGTCAAATTTCTCTGTCCAGTGTTTTAGGAGCCCCATTATATCATGCATCATGGAAGGAAAACTAACCTGAGAACACAGAGGATGATTTGCTCTAGAATTTTCCATTTCTATGTCCGTAGTTCATCTGAGGCCAAACGATAGGCATGCTCTGTGTTTGGGAGGCAGGTGTAAACAGCTGCCCTTTGGGATAAGAAGAATCACGTCTTCCCCTTGTACGTGCACACAGGTGCCCTAACACATTTCACACTGACAGCCAGGGGCTGGTTTCTATATCTAATGGAGCCTGCACGACAAGATGACCTTTCTAACTGTCATTATGAGAAGCACAATTGCGAATGACTTTGAAACATATGGTAAACTTCATTATGCTAAAAAATATAATAGCTTCTACTTTGGGGCTCATGATGAATATTAATGTCAGGGCTTCTGAGGAAAATGTGCACTAAATTTCATATTGTGTAAAACCCTTTCAATACCAAAGAGCATTTATTTATAGTCTTCAGACTTCTTCATCGACGCTACTAAACATTCCATTAAACGTGGCAAAATGGAATGAATAATCATGGGCCATTAAGGGAGGGAGAGCTTCACAGTAGCAAGTCAAGCCCCAGGCAGGGCAAGCAGGAAGACTTTCCCTGTAAGCATGGGTGCGAGGTGGACACAGGATGCACGCCCGGGAGAGTCGGGGGGTGTGCCGCCAGAGGGCACCCTGACCTAGCGCTCAAGGGGAGCCACTCCTGACGAGATGTGGGGGAGGCATCCTATACCTCATCAGAGCCCCGGGGAGACCGTGGGACATTGAGAGGGTCAGAGGGAGCAGTGGAGTGATGCTAAGAAGGAAAACAGGGAGTAGGCACACGGGGGAAAAGGGCAGGGAATGTCCCAAAGGCGGAGGAAAGAAGTAGAAGAGAATGTGGAAGCTGATGGAGAGCAGCAAGAAGCCATGGGAAGACATGGTTGGAGTGGTGGGAAAAATCTGATACCCAACAGCTGCAACAGGCACGGAGGTGCTTTCATGAAGCCCAAACCGTCATTTATTATGACGTCGCATCATCAGTGGAAAGCGATCTTCAAGTTAATAGCCAATGCTGCTATTGTCTGTGGAGAAGGGGAGGGAGTCGCTGCAAACCCAACCTTCTCCAGGAAAGCTGGTGACAGTTTAAAAGGCTGTCCCATCTGGCATTCCTCTAGGACAGGGACACCCTTTTCCTACCACGTTCCTTCACTTTCTCCCTGATACTGCAGCTTCGGGGGCCACATACCATGCACAGGCACCCTCCTGCAGTCCAGGAGACAGCAGTGTGCTTTGGAAGAACAAAATTCCTAAGGGCAGGAGCTGTTTTTCTAATGAATCTATTTAAGGAAACGGGAATTCTTTTAAAGGGTCAAAGACAATGAAGTATTAAACATGCAGAAAAAGAAAGACAATCGATATGAACTGCGCACCTCTCTCAGCTTCCGCATCTTAACGGTTGTGGAAATGTAAATGAACACCTCCCAAGATCTACTGTAAAAAGTGAAAGTGGCTTATCATCATCCCAACTGCAGCAGCTCCCTGTGTGTCACATTAGTTTTCAAGGCCAGGCCCACAGAGTATTGATGCATGGAGTGGAAACCAACTGTCTTCACTTGGGAAGACCTGTCTCTGTTGTTGTTTGTTAAATCATTTGTTCCCTAAGGCCTTAAGACACTTCTGAATGATTCTAAACTGTTATCTCAACATGGAACATGGTATCATTATTTATTAAGATTTCTTTTCATGGTCCACTATTAATCATGGTAATGGGTTAATTTCACTACCATTACCATCACACACACATACACACATACACACACACACACACACACACACACACACACACACTCACACACACACACACAAATTGGGGGAAATGATTATAACCATATTATATAAAGATAAGGAAGCCATCAAATTTCCTCCCCTCCCCCACCAAAAAACAAAATGGAAAGGACATGGGCAAGACACAATGAAAAAAACTACAAAGGCACAAAATGTAGCAAGTTCAACCTCACTAAAAATGCGGCTGAATTAAATACCACTGAGTCACACTCTGGCTCTTCGCTTCCCATCTACAACTGTCTAGTTCACTGAGCCTCAGTTTCAGCATCTGCAAAATGGGGATGATAAATTTATCTCGACGTACAGTTGTGAGGACTGAGTGATGCAATGTTTTGTTATTGCCCTATGAGGCTGAGGGCAGAGAGAGAGAGTACCTATGTGTCCACACTCTGAGAACAAGTGTACAGAAATCCGCACAGCCTCCAGGCACTGAGGGGAACTAAAAATGAAACCAGGAGCTGTCACAGAAGTTGTCTGGTGGACATCTTTTGTTCAGTTTTAAAATATGCTTTATTTCTGTGATGAACGATAAACCTTCTTCATTAAATAAATTAAAAATTGAAAAAAATCTACTAGAGTAACTCTAGGAATTTTATAAGCTTCAACTTCAGGGGATCCTTGTGTAATCTAAAGGGGAGATTACTTTGCCTCTGAAGGTAGACACATTCTCAGGATTCCAGACCCTGGGGACCTTCTCAGAGCAGACATGGAGTTTGGCACTCAGCCCCTACTGCTCTGCAGTCTGTGGGGAAAAAAATGGGGTTGGGTGAAGACCAAGAGACATTTGCCAACTTCTAATTTATCTGTCTTGCCAATACAACTGGCACATAGGGATCAAAGTCAAGTGCTGGGTCAGACACAGAATTAACAAGAAGCCCAAGATTTTGGTCACATTATCTGAGCAAGACCAGGCTTCCTTTTATTAAACAGACCCTGAAATCACAATATAATTCCATTGGGTTTTTTTCTGAGGGAAGGGCAATATAACATTTAGGGATACATGGAGTGTAAAGCAGCCATAGTAACACATACGAAAAGAGAGATACTCAAGATGGGCTAAAATAACAAGAAATTTAACATCATCTTGGCAAATGAAAAAAGAATTTAAAAAGTGTGGTTATAATGAAATAAATCTGAAAGCAAAGTATGCAATCAGATGTTATTGAGTTAATAGTAAGTCTGTTAATAAAGACGTTAGAAAGTATGGTATCAAAAGAAAAATAAAATTCATTCTACAATTATGTGAGCATGCAAATACGAGCATGTCTCATTTATCCATTTTTGATGATGTCATCATCAGGTCTTTAAGCAACTCCTGGTGGTTTCTGCCAGGCGATAAATGTTAAATTGCAGTGCATTGGCTTAGGATGGTCCATCGCTACAGTTATCCAACCCTCCTCAATTATACAGGAATCTGGAAAAGTAGTGCATGAGGCAGATGGCCATCTACAAATACAAAAGTACAGTGGGCCCAAGGCAGCCAAGGTTGGGGCAGCAAAGCATCAGGCAGGAAAGCATTGACCACCACACCCTCTCTCCTTTACAAGAGCTAAGAAAACCTGAAAAATCAAATTAGCAACAAATGATGAGCTCTCAAAGAAGAGGAAGTACACAGTGAAAATGGCAGGAAGCCATAATTCATGGCCAAGCCAAAGAGGACAACAAGATATTTCTTACAAAATTAATCACTGAAAAACTGTGACAGCATAAAAGATGTCATAGTTAACATAAAAAAAATTGAATTCTGCAAAGCCTCACAAAATTGGACTAAGAAAAAAAAACTCAGTCTTAATTCTTCTAAGCCCTGGATTACTGAGTATTTTAAATGTTTCAGTTCAAGTTCAAAAACTCGCTCACAAGAAGTTTAGAAAGATGGCCATCGCATTTTGCAAGTTGAATTTCTTATAATCAATAGGATGACATGTTAGCAAATTTTTAGAGGCAAACAGAGAAATTCTGGAGAGTGTATCCATCTACTTATTAATGCCTGTACTTATGGGAATACAGAGGAAAACACTGACATTTAAGCATTTTAGAACAGGAAGTGGAATTATCAACAGTTCTTCCGAAAAAATATCAAAACACTGTTTGAAGTAAACAAATATAACCCAATTCAATTGCCATAGCTGGAATTTCTTTCTCATTTGCTGTAGGATGCTAAGTACCTCTTAGTCTCCCTTCAACAATAAAGGATTTGGGTTTTAATAGAAAATATGTGATTCTCATAAGGCTGATGACCACAGAGCTTCCTATCGAGTTAAATGACCCATCTGATAAGCACACATAGTGGGTCATCATTTCAGGCACCAAACACAGGGCGTGTACTTAGAAATCTCAAAAATGAATAAAACCTCTCTTTCAGGGCACTCAACATTGGCAAGAGATGATTTTTAGTAGACTTCTGTTTCCTAATCGTGACTCTGAGTGCAGTATGTAGGTAGGGTGGTGAGCGGGAGGGACGGGGAGAGAAGCTCGTGTTAGGAATCAAGTTCACAAAGAACATGGAAGGGGTAAAATCCCAGGAAAAAAGGAGTCAAATCCTGGCACCGACCCCTCGAGCCCATGTGACTTTGGACAATGTGCTGATCTTCTCTAAACCTCAGCATTTACATCTGAGACGGAGGCGACCCTGGGGCTGGCCTCACAGTGTCCGGAGGTTTCAAGGACCACATGCATGTCCAGCCGTAGCTCAGTGCCTGGTCCGGAGTGAGGGCTTAACAACAAAGAGGAAAGCAATCAATATCTCTCACTGCAGAGAAAGTGACAACATACCGGGGAAAGAACACGTTAAACCCATAATGGCTACCGCTAATCTGTGACTCAGCAAGGGGTCCAATTAATACATGCTGAATCTATACAATAAAGAGCAAAGAAAGGAGAAATCTTAAAAGAACTCATTTTTAAGCCTATCAGGGTACATATAAAAGATAATATGATTAAGAGCATTAAGTGCTACTAATTCCGGTTAAGTTCTAATAATCATAATCATAATGATCTATTTTCAAATCATATCATAACACTGAAGTTGTTCATTGAGGATACTACCTCTCCCCCCCAGGGACATTTAAAAATGGGGGTGGGAGGGGGAGTGGCACAAAAGCCAGTGACGGGGGTGGGAAATGTTCTGCCACGCGTGGTACGTACAGTCCATGCAACAAGCAGCGCCCTCACCCAAACCACATCCCATGGGCTCCCCTACACATCATGGAGTACTTAGCTCAATCTTGAGGAGGGAGTGTATGAGACCGTGAGTGTGTGTGTGTGTGTGTGCATGCGCGCAAGCTTCAATGTCATCAAAAGCCCAGAGTCCAGATGAAATGTAGACAGACTAGACAGACACTGGTTGCCGAGAATGATTTACAAAGCAGAACATCTGTTAGACACTAGGAGTCACTGGTGCCCACCCTGTCACAGAATCAAGTTCCTGTTCCAAACCAATTAGCATGTCACAAAAACTGCCCACTGAAACTCGGGATGAAATCCAGTTCAAATCCTCATGGCGCTCTCCCCTCGGGATGTGTGACTGAGTGTCATTAAGAGCGAACAGAAAGCAAACAGAGACAGAGAAAGAAGGAAGTCACACCAGCGAGGACTGCTAAAAAAATGGCATGGATGAAAAGAGGAGGAGATCAGAAATAGTTGAGAACAAGAAAAAAATGAACCAAGTTGGACAGAATCACGGGGATTCACAACCAGAGGGACTAGAGGGAATGGTGACAGTAGGCTTAGGGACTGTGCTTCATTCTGGACCAGGAAGACCTCACAGGGTGCCTGGCATATTGTAAGTACTCAGTAAATGCACACTGAAATGACGGATGGGTGGAAGAAAATGAAACTTAGAGATCTGGGTTCGCTGTGTCATCCATGAGGCAACTAAGGGCCGGGACACTTCAGTGACTTGTAAAGACCATTCACTCATCAACCTCACAGTGTGAAGTCTGTATACCTGGCAGGTGCTGTGCGACAATGAGCAAACAACAGAACTGAAGTTAAACGGAGGCCACCTGCACCCTAACAGAGGCCTTTGACACTGCTGTGGAGATGCCTCCCAAAAGAGATGTCACCATTATTTAATAAAAGAGGAAGGAAGTTAATTGCAAATTTCAAGCTTCGAAATTCACAGGCAAAAGTGGCTGAAGAGAAATAGCCATACTAATAGTGATGCAAGTATACAGCTGGGAAGAAAAAAAACCATGGAGAGAAATTAAAAATGCAAATTTGTATTTAACTGGGATCCTGATATAATTATTAATAAGTGAATCAAAGATGAGTGATTAGAGATGTGAAAGCTCAGCTCATGGAAAAACCTGACAAAATTATATATAAAATGAACTCTTGGAGGAAAACGTCTTTATAAAAATTAAAAAAAAATGTGTCATATATATATATATATATATATATATATATGACATATGCATATATACACACATATATATGACTTAAACAGAGGTCCAATTTAGAAAGCCAGACACAAATATGAGGTCTGACAATTAAGTTCCTGAATTTGTTGCAACAATGTTGCTAACCCTTTTTTGATATCAGAGGGATTATTTATTATGAATTTGCACCAACTGGACAAACAGTTAACCAGCTTTACTATTTGGAAGTGCTGAAAAGGCTGCACAAAAAAGTTAGACGACCTGAACTTTTCGCCAACAATTCATGGCTCTTGCATCATGACAATGCACCAGCTCACAGGGCACTATCTGTGAGGGAGTTTTTAGCGAGAAAACAAATAACTGTATTGGAACACCCTCCCTACTCACCTGATCTGACACCCAATGACTTCTTTCTTTACCAAAGATAAAGGAAATACTGAAAGGGAAACATTTTTATGACATTCAGGACATCAAGGGTAACAGGACGACAGCTCTGATGGTAATTCCAGAAAAAAGAGTTGCAAAATTGCTTTGAAGGGTGGACTAGGCGCTGGCATCGGTGCATAGCTTCCCAAGGGGAGTACTTCAAAGGTGACCATAGTGATATTCAGCAATGAGATATGTAGCACTTTTTCTAGGAGGAGTTCACTAACTTAATTGTCTGATCTTGTATTTCCCATAAAATCTAAGTTCCTCCACATACAGACCCTGTAACACTCATCTGGTTCCAAGGCAAACAGCTTGGCCCTCACTTATTTAGAGCCCTGTAACCATCTGGCCCAAGGAGAGCTAAATTGTCCACTATGCAGGCCTTAGTCACAGCTCAGAGGAGAGAAGTGACATTGGTGAGCCTACAGAATGTGGTCTCCTCCACTCCTGAGGCTCTACGTCTCTTCGAATCCTGTCAGGTCATGGGCAGGTTCCCTATTTTAGCTTCATTAGCCCGAGCCCTTACCAATTCAGTCCATGGTGTGAGACGTTAGCACACTGCTCCTTAAACTTGGGAAAACGCCTTTAAGAGTTACAATGACTCCTTTAAGAACCGGCTGAAAAACTGGATCTTCTTGTGGAAAAAAAATGTACAAACCCACAGATCTGAAATTCGTGTACATTTTCCCAGTCTATCCATAAACCCCTAATTTTTTCCCCAGAGACGGTTGGTAACAGTCATATGAAAAGCACATTTGCATTTGTTCTAAATATGTTCATCAGGACTTTCTATTGTACTCTCAAAAAATTGCCTTTAAGAACTTGACCCCACTCCACATCCTTGAAAACTCTGTGCCGTGAGTTTGTTTTCAAGGAAGGCGGATGATGTTTCAACTGTCTTTTCTGCTCTGGCTTCTAGGAAGCTCATTATCACATAATATTCTCAACCAAAATAATTAACACTAGTCAGTACCATTCCCTTCTGTCTCAACTTTTAAATTTTATTTTTATTTGTTAATTATGATCTTTTTTAAAATATATTTTTCCAGTTCTCCATTTCGTCTCCCCACAAAAACAAACAGAAAAAAAAATATTTTATTCTTCTAGTGTTTCTCGAAAATTTCTCTAAATATACCTGATACATGTGGAGAGGGAACTGTTGCCTGGACATGCAGAACTTGTGAAGCAGGGGATCTCCGAACAGAAACCCTCTGCTTAGTGAGTGTGACGTGCCTGAAAGAAAATTCATCCATGAAATTCAGAGTTGAAGACGCAGATAGCTCACTAAAGGACACCATACTTCCTTTTATTAGCTAGTTCAAGCTCAAAAATTAGGAGGTAGCCCCAACAGCCAAGCAGGGGGTGTCCGTGGGGGCATGTGGCCTTTACAGTCTAAAGCGAAAGGTAGGGACTAGCCCTAAACCATAATTAAAAGTTGACTCCAGTCCAACTTTATCGCCCCTGAGTGGAGCCCATCTGACTTGCACTTTCTCCTCACTCACTGAAGACCAGAGCTGGACACAGCCAGCCGTCACTCCCAGAAAAAACAAAACCCTGCCATTTGATATTTGCACTGAGAATCCCTTTGCGTATTTTGAGGATCTTCTACACAGTTCCAACAGCTCACTGGGCCACAGACCCAGCAGGGTTTTTGAGCTACATCTGCAGTATTTTTCCACGCGGGCAGCTGGCAGAAAGGGGAAAATTCATTAACATGCTAATGATGTCCTATTTAAAATTCTAGCCCTGATTATTCTGTGATTAAGTCTCTCCCCTTGATGTCTGCTTCCTTTATATCTGAGTTACAGTGCGAAATCAACAATATTAATAAAGTACAATACGGATTACCAACAAGGGATGCAAAACGTTATGTAAACCTCAGGGCTGCCTTTTTTCTGAGAAGCAGATGTAGCAAACTGCAAAAGAGTTACTGATGTTTTTTCATCCCTACTGTCCTTAAAAAAAAACATCGAAATCCACAATAATTAATCTTCCTAACTGTTGAGAGGCTGAGAGATAGATATAGCCCTTCATCCTATCTGACTGCACTTAAAATTGCTCAGAACTCAGCCGGGTTCTCCTAAAGTCTTAAGAACAGCTGACAGGGGGCAAAGCGACCCCTCCTCACCTCTTCATAGAGAGCACATGTCACCATGATGGAAGCCAACAGACCCTGGGACGGTTTCTGTCTCCCTTTGCCCGTGAGTACGCTGGCATATTTTAGTCCCTTTTCATCTCACTGCTCTGTCTGCTGACACCACAATCCGAACATCCGCCTCAGACAACTCAAGCATCTTCCCTAAAAGAATACCAAACTTGTCAGTGCTCTCATTAGACTGAGAAATTAATTTTTAAAAAGAAGATCCAAGCTCTGGGTCTGTAATTGAAAATAAAGGAAGAAAGGACTCCCGTTTCATTTTAACATCCGGCCCCAGTAACTAAACAAATACTGTTTTTAAAGACACCGTGCTGGATACCGCAGTGATACAAACGAAACAAGGACGCCACTTTGATCTCAGTGAACCTACAGTGCAGCCAGAGACAA
This sequence comes from Hipposideros armiger, assembly GCF_001890085.2. Taxonomy (NCBI): domain Eukaryota; kingdom Metazoa; phylum Chordata; class Mammalia; order Chiroptera; family Hipposideridae; genus Hipposideros; species Hipposideros armiger. Next base: position 1,105,113 of record NW_017731804.1, on the reverse strand, counting down.
AAGATGTCAGTGATCGTAAAGCAAGTTCATGTGTGATGAGTCAGCCCATGTCCACTTCCCGTCAGGAAGGCTGCTTCCCTTATATCTGAGTTACAGTGCAAAATCCTGACTACGAAGCTCACTTTCTGCTATCGACATAGAACCCCGTCTGGACTTGGGCAGACGCATGACTGGGTCTGCCGTCCTGGGCCAGACGTTACATCTGAGGGACGCAGAGGGACACAACAGAAGAGCCTGGGTCTCTAACCATCCTGTGGAGTTACATGACCAGCCCTGAACTGTCTTTAACCCCGAAAGACGCACTCTACAACCACTGCTGGAAATCCAACTTGGATTTTAAGAACACGACATAGTGTTCTTTTCTTAAATAGCCTTATTTTAAAACGTTTTGTCTAAGATCAAAAAGAGTAAGCTCATGGTACACACATGCAAATGCATGCTACTCTTTTGCATTCGCTCTACATTTAAACTTGAGCATAGAGCTCCCTCTGAATTTTTAACTCGCAAAACCCAACAAATGACAGCATGTGGACTTCGGCCTAGTTTTCTTACTCCAATAGAGCAAAGCTTTAACGTACTATGGAATTCATTATTTACTTATTTATGTGTCCCCCACACTCTCACCAGCCCAAGATTATTCATTTGGTTCACCAACAGCCAAGTCACCTCAGATGGGTTAAAAATTAGCTTTGGGCTAAAGCATCAGGAAAGGGTAGCTGATCCAGCAAAATCCAAGGGTGCACACAAAGAACGCACTCCCAGCAGTAATGAGCCATCTGCAGTGTAGAACCATCCACGGCAACAATCTCTCATTCCATTTGTTTATGTTTTATTCATCATTTTCAAAATGCTTAGTGAAGTGACAATGATGAGATTTTAAAACTACTGTACAGCTCTTTTCTTTAAAAGAGATAGTGATGGTTTTCAAGAGCTCAACTGTTCAAATGAAAATGTTGCTTTCCTAAATTTGTCCAAATTTGTTCGCATCTTCTTTATTCTTAGATACGGTAGAGTCCCAATTTGGGGCCAAAAATTGTGTGTTGATCATATGAGAAATTTCACAATATTTATTGTTTATACATTTTTAAAATCTGTAGCAAAAATTCACTTAAAATATACAACGCCCATTTCTATCATGAGTTAACAACCCACAGTGTCCCATTTTGGAGCAGCGTGCTGTCACCCTCAGTACTACAGTTCTATGTTAAGGTTCAAATGTACATATCTGGCAAAAACAAGGCTTGGGAAAAAAGTGGAAAAGTGAATAAAAAAGCGGCTCTCAGTTGTTTAGTCACCTTAGGGGTGTCCATTGCCAAGAAGGCCTGATAACATCTGAACATCCCATCTACGATTCAAATAACTCTGTGAAGAAACCTCTCTCTGCACAATTTAGTAAGCCTTTAAAACAGAATTCATTCACAGTGAAATGAGATGCCTAATTTCTGCTAGCTGATTGCATATTTCTTTATTTGGTTTTAAGCACTAACCTTGATTTACTTTAATTTGTGGAGTGTTTTCAAATAGTCCTACTTCAATTGTAGCTACCTAATAACCTCCCATTTTTTTCTTATTTCTTTTTAAATAAGCATATTTTGTAAATATAGTCCTAGTAAACAACATTTATGTAGGGACCATATGTTATGTATGACCTCTGCCCTCCAGCAACTTCTAGGTCCTAGGGGAAATGCAATAGCATGCATGCACACACACGCATGCATGTACACACATATGTGCATGCACACGCACATGCACACATGCATACACGTGCACACATCTTGGGATCTTTATAAGTGACCTCATTTGGTGTGTATCACTTAATCAGCCTATGAGATGGCTACTATTCTCATTTTACTACTGGTATAGAAATAGGTTCTAGCATCTAATATATCTTAAATCTGAATTTGCTTCTTATGACTTCATTCTGCATATTAGAAACTGAATCATCATAAACTTTCCATTTTTTTTTAAGAAATAAGTTTTCACTTTATCAATCAGGACTGAGCTGGCGTCTTCTGAGACTGTCCCTCAGGGAGCAAACCTCAAGGTGACCTTCATTACTCATCACAACGGGAAAAGAACATAAGCATGCTTTAACTCCTCCCACACATAGCTCTCTGGCTAAGGCAGCCCTGGCCCCTTCTGTTTCCTTCCTCCTGGGGAAAGGAGCTCTCAGAAAAGCTCCCACACAGATCAGCCACTTCCAGGTCTTTCCTCCGCTTTTTCAGAGTCAGCCTGCTTTCATCTGTGATTGTGCAAACCAGAAGACGGAGCCAAGGAGAGAAAGGAAGAGAATTGTCACAGAGGAAATTCTCAAGACCTGTGCCAAGGGGGAGATTGCTCTAAATGATCACATGCCATTAGCAAATCCAGAGGGAGGAGGGGGGAGAAGAGAGAAAAAGAAAAGATGTCACATGTGATCACAAAACAAAAGCTGACAAGTCATTCTACCCCATTGGCCAAGGCTCCTGCCAAAAAAATCCTGCAGGAAAAGGGTTGTGTGGTCCAGGTCGCCCTCACAGTGAGTTCACAGAGGCACAGACCATCCTGCCCGGCCACACTGCACAATAAGTATCGTAAATATTTCCCCAGGCCACTGTGGTGACTTCCTACCATAGGCCGCTCTCCCGTGGTCCAGTTCCCTCCTCAGCTGGTTGTAATCTTCGTTAACACTTCTCAGCTTTTTGACATTCCTGGAACTCAGCGCCACCAGCTTGTTCAGGAGTCCCTCCAGCCCTTCGCGCTCGGATGTTAAGGATCTGATCTCTTCTGTGAGCTCCTTGGCCGTACAGAAATGGTTTCCTGCAGCACATTGTGGGAGAGGGGGGAAAGCAGCTTTAGTGGCAGCTAACGAGCACAGGCAGTGTGGGCCAAGGGGCTGAACTCTGCAGCTACGTCTACCTGCGTTCACGGTCATCTACGGAGGGAGGTGGAAAAACACCAGCTGTACTTAAGCTGGAAAAACCACCAGTCTTTGTGTCACCTTACTCTCGTTCTGTTTTAAGGGTTCCATTGGCCAATTCATGTCCTTGTGAAACCTGATGACACAAAAATGTCCTAGTGAAACCCAGGGAAGCCACATGGTATTGGCACATTCAAATATCTAAATGTCACAGAGGTGAAATATTGTCGCAAGGTGAAAGGGGATGGGCCTGGGAGTCAGACGAGACCTAAATTCAAATGCTAATCCCCCCATTCCTCAAACCCCATATTTTTGAGCAAAGAAAATTGTTGTACATAATTTCAGGGCCCACCTCTTATAAAACATGAGGGTGCTAAGGCCTGTATCACAAGTGCTTCAAGAATAAACAGGAAATTCCATAAGCACTGAGAAAAATGTATATCACAGTGCACTTAGCAAAGTCGCAGAATACAAAGTCAACACACAAAAATCAAGTGTATTCTAATATCAGCTTCAAACAAATGGAAGAGGAATTTTTGTTAAATACTATGTACAAGATATTTTAAAACTCAAAACAGAGATAAATTTAAAGAAGCATGTGCAAGACACAGAAAACCATTTTTAAAACTTCAGAGAGAAATTTAAGAAGACTTAAATAATTACAAAACCATGCTATATATTCATCATACATTGGAAAACTGCATATGTTTAAGATTTCCATTTTCTCAAATTGATCTATTGATTGGCTCCAATTCCAATCAAAGTCTGATGCGGGTCATTTATAGAAACTGACAAGCTTATTCTAAACTGTAAAAGAAAATGCAAAGGGCTAGATAAACCAAAACATCCTTAAAAGGTCGAACAAAGATAGAGGACATACACAATTTGATTTCAAACTAATGCTGAAGCTATAGTTAAGTCCAGACAGGATGGCACTGGCACAAAGACAGACAGACTGACCAATGGAATGGAGCAGACAGACCGGAAGCAGATCACACTCACACAGTCAGCTGATTCTCAACAAAGGGCCAAAGCAAGTCAGTGAGGAAAAGAGTATTTTTAACAAATGCTACTGCAACAACGAGCTACCTGAATGCAGAAAACACTATTCTTAATCCACACCTCAAACCATACCCAAAATTTCATTTGACATGGATCACAGACCTAAATGTAGAAGCAAAAACCATAAAGATTCTAAAAGAAAACATAGGAGAATATCTTTCTGACTTGGGAGTAGGCAAAAACTTTAGATAGGACACAGAAAACACTAATTAAAAAAAAATAGATAAATGGTCTTCATCAAAATGAAAAACCTGTACTCATCAAAAAATAGCATTAAGAAAATGAATAGACAAGCCACAGACTGGGAGAAAATATCTGCCATACATATTGGGTTGTTGGAAAAGTCATGACGTATTTTTTCTATGTTTTTCGTTGCAAAAATGTGTCATGACTCTTCCGACAACCCAATAAATCGGACAAATGACTTGAATCCTACAACTCAGTAATTAAAATACCAATGACCCTACTGGAAAATGGGCAAATGATGTAATAGGCACTTTACCAAGTAAGATACACAAATGGCCAATAAGCATATGACACAGTGCTGGTGATCAGCAGTCACCAGAAAAATGCAAATGAAAGCCGTGGAGAGTCCACTACAAAACCACTCAAATGGCTCGAATTCACCAGACTGAAACTCTCTGGTTGCAAAGATGAGGCGGGCCCAGAGCGCTCAGACACAGAAGGCATGTAAAGTGAGGCACCCACTAGAGAAAAACTCTGCCAAATTCCCACGAAGTTAAACATAGGCTTATCCTTTGATCTAACAATTCGACTTCTAGGCATTTACCCAAGACAAATGAAAACAGGTAATGAAAACATGCACTCGAGTATTCATAGTGGGTTCCCCAGGACAGCCCCGAACTGGAAACGACCTAAATCTCCTTCAAAAGGAGAACACGCGAATAGTGGCATCACTACAAAATGGACGACTACTCAGCAAGGACAAGGCACAAACTCCAGGCGTGCGGGGACGAGGAAGTATCTCAAAGAAAAGACACAAAGGGTCCACGCCACGTGATTCCCATAAGTTCTCAAACAGGCAAAACGAATCCATGGGAAAAGGTATCCGAACAGAGCTGTCTGGGGAAGGGAGTGAGGACTGGGAGGAGCACAAGCTGACGTTTCTGGGGTGATGAGAACATCATGACAGGGTTGCTGATAACACAGGTGTCAAAAATTCATAGACCTGGACACTTAAGATCTGTGCATTTCATTGAACGTAAATCAAACCTCAATGAAAAAGGAAAAACATAGCAGGGAAATGTTAAATATAAAAATTATACCATAAATTAGTAAATATATCACATTAATGGGTGCTCCATAAATAATAGCGTTATTAAAGAGCTCCATTATGTTTCTTAGGATTTTTGTATAATCATAATCCCAATAATAGCTACAAACTTTCTCTCCTTTAAACCTCACCACAACCCTGGGCAGGAGGTAATGCTTTATATTATCTATCCTAAGATGCCTTTTTTACATGTTAACATCCCTGACATGGGATGTCTTACAATCACTGTCAGGCATGGGGTAACCGGGTGAAGTTTGTTATGTGATTGTTATTCTCCAAGGCCTGGCTGACTATCTGCAAACCGCTGGTGTACAAACCTTTCCAGGGCCCTTGGAGTCCTAGCTGTTGCTTGAAAACCTCCTGTTGATATGGATTTGTAAGATCAGGAAAGCACCAGCATTTAAAACTTGAAGAACAATGTTAGGGGCTTGGCAGAAAATCCCACAGAAAACAGTAGTTCATTCTTAGAGGGGAAAAAAAAAGTGGCATCACCCATAGCTTCACTTTACAGAGGACAACAACCTGTGGAAAAACGCAAGTCTCGACTACTAGGGAGTCGAAATGTGTTTCAGAAGTCACACTCTTAATATGAAGATGTTTTAGGAAAACTTTAACCCATTCATTTTCCTTTTTATAAAGTGATATGTGATTTTTCAAAAGCCAAAATACATCTAAAAGAGCCATTTCAATAAGCATAAAATAATTCTAAGCCACAGAAAGCATCATATCATTGTTAAATGGCCAGCAATTTTTCCTTCTTAGTAGTATATAAATAATGTGGTGCATTTTATGTTCACTGAAATACATGTTGCTATCTCTGCAGTGGAAAAAACTGAAATGTAGAGAACTGGATACATTGCTGAAGGTTTCACGCTAATAAAATGCAGGGCAAGTTCCAACTCAAACTGAACTCCAGAATCCCTCCTCTTACATATTAAACTGTGCTGTTTACTTCTTCATTATTGTTATTTAACAGGCAGATTTCAATCTGACATACGTATTGAAAAGGTTACAAAGGTTTTCCCACTTGTAAGGCATTCCGACACCAAGCACACATCATTTCTGCCACTGACATCATAGTTTCCCGTTCCACGATTAGAGAAATATCTTTTGAGACTCTATTTATCATCTATCGTTGTAGAGGGAAAATACGGAAAAGAATAAGCCCTGCTCTCCAGGAGATCCATCAAATAAAGGGGATAACAGGGCCGGCCGAGTGGCTCAGTTGGTTAAGAGCTCGCTCAAGAGTTTGAGCTCTGAGCAACAGCGGTTCGAGTCCAGCCCGAGCTGAGCAGCCGCTGAGCTGCCAACAGGTAGCAGGATGGCTCAGCTAAAAAAAAATAAAAATAAAAAATAAAAAATAAAGGGGATAAGATGTACTGCAAGAAATAGGCAAACGCACTAGGAGATCTCAGAGAAGAGATTGTTCCAGAAGGGGAGACGGAGGCAGCTTCCATGAGGACAGATGTAGGGTTTACAGCAGAGAAACGGGAAAGCTGGTTAGAGAGCAAAGGGTGGTGTCTTCAGCAGGTGGGAGGAAGTGAGTAACTGACACCGAGGGTGGGTCCCAGTGGCAGAGGGCCCCAAATGCCAAGCTAGTGGGTTTGGACCCATTTAGGAAAAACAAAGTCCTGACAAGAACAGGCGCCTGGACTTCCACAAGCTTTGAGCTGTAAATAGAAACACAACTGAACCGTTCCCTGCATCTGTGATTTCTATCCCGAACAACGAGCGAGTTAGGGCTGCCATGGGTGAAGCCCCTGGTGAGTGACGCGCTCACTTCACTCACTCGGGGAGCAGTGGCAGGACCAGCCCCAGAGGTGTGCCTGCCTCCAGGCAGAGCACCCACCAGCGTAAGGTCCTGCCTTCAAATGTCCCCTCTCAGCCAACACTTAGGAAGCCTTTCTGTTGGACCCCGTTTTCAAGCAAGAGATTTAACAAGAGTGGGCTGGGCACCGACTGTGCCCCCAGAGACACCAGGCAAAATCCAGCACCATGTGCAATCTCCCCCTGAGAACAGTGCAGAGAGAAAAGACCACTAAGAACACATTGGAGACAACCGCACAGACAGAGCGAGTGCCTGTACAGAAGGTTTGTTGGAAACACATCCTCAGACCATAGTGAACGCTAGAGACCAGGCCATTAATAGAACATGGCAGAGCTCATGAATTAAATCCTGGGTCCCCGCCTGGATCCTGAGGAATATGGCTTGGGAAAATGCACAGGGATAGACGTGCAAGTGTTACATAGGCAGAGTAAGTGTGAATTCCCAAAGAGATGGTTAATATTGAAACGCAAGCCATGAGAAAGTGCTCCCCTGCACTTGGTGAATATTTCATAAGTATCTTGGCCTCCGATCCAAGCTCGTGAGGTAAACCGCTCTGACTGCTGACACTGGCTGAGATCGGTAATGAAAACTCAGAACAGTGTAAAGGCTGATCCCTGAATGGAGTCCCTCAGAGACCTGGTGACCCCATCTCTGTAACTCTAATGGGCCCTCTCCTATTGCCACAGGAGGGTTTGGGTGGAGGTGACTGTCCCACCTTCACCACCATGCTACACAGGTGCCTGCTGGCTCTTCTGCGAGGGATGTGGGTACTTGGGCGTCCACACAGGTATTTTTAAAGCACCTGTCAAACACCTTATTCTACAGTAACAATTAAAAACCCCTACATGTATGCTGAAGCTGATCTCACCCACTCTGCTCTAACTTTATGCTCCGCATCTCTGGAGTTAAATATTTACCCCCCACTTCATAGTATCTGAGGGTCATTCATTAAGGCTATTATTCGAGTCTGATTGTATAGATTACAGGCTCTCGTATGACTTGTCTCATTTAGTCTCCCCAACAATCCAAGGAGAGGGTCTCATTATGATTGTCCCTGGTTTCTAGTTCAAGAAACTGAGACCCAGAAAGTGACCTTCCCGAAGTCCCAAGGTTTGGGAGTTCTAAGATCCCATGTGAGATTACTAAACTTGAACTTGGCTCTTTCAATGTCATTAGGTGCATATTCCACCAAATACACCTCAGTAAGTGACTTGGTCAAGTGTCTACAGGTTATCCATAAAGGGAGGAAGTCCAAAGGGGGCTGGGGATGCAACCTGCACTCAGATGGGCTGTTTCACCTGTTCAGTCCCCAGGTGTCACTATGCCTTTCACTTGGGGCGGGGGTGTGGAGGGATGCCATGTGTGCACACGTGGTACTTACCTGGACCCACAGATGGTCCTGTTTGTAATGATCCTCCTAAAATTATCCACCTTTGCCTACCCAAATTTGAGCTGCATTTCTGTATTGAGAACAAAGAAATAAAGCCAATGCTGAAAATCATCACACACCAAAAATACTAGAGTCCTGCACCTTTCTTCTGGCATGACAGCAGATCTTTTGAGGCACTCCAAGCTCAAGTTCATATGGTTAAGGCAAGAAGGGGCCCTCAGCCATTCAGAACCT